>NC_069385.1:97150000-97450000 GCF_027475565.1 Acinonyx jubatus
CTCCTAAGTGTTGCTGCACATTTGGCTTTAAGAAAATCTGCATAAATCTATGTCAAAAAATTTGAAATCAAGACATTTGTTTCCTTTTTTGAATGATTCACATTGAACATATTGAGCTCTAACTACTAGAATTTTCTTCCTTCAGCTTATTGATCAATCATTCCAGATTTTCTCTTGTTTATCATTTGGATGCCTTAGAAGACTAGTCCTTAGAATAGTTCTGGAATGGTTTTAGTCACCCAAGCTTATCTAGTGTATATCAGTGTTCGCTCTTTATGATTCTCAGGGAAGCAGAACACCTGCAGTGGTGGACTCGTAGGGCAGCCTTGGCTAGCTGTGTTATTTTAACTTCGTCAGGCCTCCATTTCCTCATTGGTGAAATGGTGATGAGATGTTGCCTGCATCATGACATTATTGTAAAATGATATGAATTAATACATGTGCTTTTGGAACAGTGTGTAACAATCATGTTTTCAGTAAATGGGTGCTATTACTGTTATTTTAGATGTTAGAACATCGTGAGGCTTTTGCGGGGATGAAAGGATTCAAAAGTCTTCATGTAAAATGCTTGGAACAGTATCTACAGTTGTAGTTAAATGCTGACTAAATGTCTCTTAGTGGTAGCAGCAGGAATTATTAGTAGTAGAGAGTGCCTCAACCTATGCTGCTCCATTTCACACCCTGAATGTTTTTTGTTACTTTGAGTCATCACCTTTCACATAATATCCTGTTAACTCTCCTTCTTTTGAGCATGCTAATTGAGCTAATTAGGCTGTGGTTCTCAAATTAGTGCTGTAACACCTTTGTGTGTATAATGATCACAATTACGCCATGGTAATAGCGCTGTATTTAAATATGGAAACCTAAAAACGTGTGTAATGAAAAATCATTTTACTGCAAAAATGGCACAAAAGTGACTTCAGTAGAGTTGTAGAGTTTTAGCTTACTCATCTCTCACTTGCTAATTTATAATAATTGGCAGAAGATATGCTGGAAGGAAGAAATAAGTTTGGACAACCCACCCAATTAAAATATTAGAATGTTAGCTCAGTGTCTTAATCAGCAGGGTGATTGCTATATTGATATAGCTTAGCCTGGTTTTATAAAAATTACTGATCATTTCTCCATAGTCTTCTAAATGGAAGGTATATAGAATTAGCAAGAGAGTACTTCTCTTTTCACATTAGTGCAAATATGTAAAACTTTTAGGATTTGTTTTTTTTCCCATTTCCATTTCTTACAGAATCACCTATATCGTCATCAAAAACCAAAACTCCTCTGTTCATATATTGATCATGTCCCTTCTTAGGTCCAGAGGGTCCTCCTGGAATAAGCAAAGAAGGTCCTCCAGGAGACCCAGGTCTCCCAGGCAAAGATGGAGATCATGGAAAACCTGGAATCCAAGGACAACCAGGCCCCCCTGGAATCTGCGATCCATCGCTATGTTTTAGTGTAATTGTTGGAAGAGATCCATTTAGAAAAGGACCAAACTATTAGTGTCTGATGCCTCATTCAGCAACCTAGGCATGGTGCTTTTCTTTTATGGTCTTTTGCATCTCAGGAAGATAATAACATAATCCCTTGAAAAGAAACTAAAGTACCTCGGTGTTTTTATTATTACTTTTTCTTAAGGAAAAATATATGAAAGGTCACATATACTGATTTTAAAGGCTCCTCAGTAATTCAGAGCCTTTGGATTAGTAGCATTAACTAAATCTCAAGTGTGTCTTATAAGTCCATTTATTTTAATCAAAGTTGAATTATATATATAAAAAAAAACCAACACCATTGCCTGTTAGCCAGTCAATTTCAGTCACTGTGAAATATTTCACATTCAGCCTCCATGCAGCAGAGTATTTGAGTTCAGTTTCATGTCTGTGTGAATTTCATGTTTCGTATCTCATAGCACATTCTTGTACATTAGCCAAAACATGTGTCTGGTCATTGGAAATAACATCAGGGCTGATATTCAGCTAGGACAGACTGTATTGCCATGCCAGTCATTTACTCCAGCATCTGTGCTTGGTGGGTAGGGACAACGGGCTGCTGGTTGTTCAGTGTTTTGAATGTCACCTCTGTATGAGAGTAACGTGTTTCTTAAGTACATTTGCAAATTCTCAAATTTGATTAATGAGTATGCTAAGAAAGACTATTGGTTCCAATGGGAATGGTCCAAATTATATAACATTAAAAACATTTTGGAAAACAGTTTCATTGTACCTGGTGTTGTCAAAGGAAATGATGGTTCAGAAATAAAAGACTTTATTCTTCATACTTGCTTAGCAATTGGAATGTTTGTTGGATGCCTTCATTTTCCATTTCATTTATTACATGTGTATGGTCCTATATGTTAACTTTCATTGTAGCAAAGCTAATGGGAATAAATGCTCTAGTTGAGAGGAAAGGTAACTCCACAGATTCTAGTATGTCTTGATATTTTTAGCAGACTTTAAAACATTAGTCTTTGTGTACTGTACTTACTGCCTTTGTAAGGAACATATTTGAGATATTTTATCCTAATCATGCTCTAAATTTTGTTACATGCTTGTTATTCAAAGTTCAATAAAGTGTTGTACAGGCCTGATTGCAGTGTTTTATTTTTTTAAAATACATAATTTTACCTGATTGTTGAGTGTAGTATCCGTATCACATGGTCATTGTTTTCAATGGTTATACTTTATTGAATTATATACCCTGTTCTTGAAAAGCTCAATCATCTGAAATAAGAACTTAGAAATTCATTTGGTATACTATGCACACAAATGGGTGCAGCACCTGCTTCCTGGAGTGACTGTTGATCAGCGTTTAGTTTAACTGACATGTCATCCTGCCACTTTGATGAGGACGTTGGGGGAGACTCAAGTCATAACATTCAGTAGCAGAGTTAGCGCACAAGAATTTTTTGTCATTTTTGGTTTTTTTTTTAATTGAACTATAGTTGACTGACTGCTACATTAGTTTCAGGTGTGCGACGTAGTGATTCAACAAGTGTATATGTTATGCTGTGCTCAGCACAAGTGTAGCTCCCATCTGTCACCATACGACGCTATTACAGTGCCATTGACTGTATTCCTTGTGCTGTGCCATTGATCCCTGTGACTTAGTCATTCCATAACTGGAAGCCTGTATCTCCCACTCCCCTTCACCTATTTTTCCTGTCTTGCCATTCATCGCCCCTCTGGCAACTATCAGTTTGTTATATTTATATTTATGGGGGTGTTTCTGCTTTCTGTTTGTTCATTTTGTTTTTTAGATTCCTCATATAAGTGAAATTATATGTATTATTTGTCTTTCTCAGACTTATTTTACTCAGTGTAATATCGTCTAGGTCTGTCCATATTGTTGCAAATGGCAAGATTTCATTTTTTTTTTTATGGCTGGGTAATATTCCATTGTATATATGTGTACCACATTTTCTTTATCCATTCATCTATCTGTGGACATTTGGGCTGCTTCCATAATTTGGCTACTATAAATAATGCTGCAGTAAGCATAGGGGTGTGTACATCTTTTTGAATTAGTGTTGTTTTATTCTTTGGGTGAATACCCAATAGTGGAATTGCTGGGTCATATGGTATTTCTATTTATAATTTTTTTGAGGAATCTCCATACTAGTTTGTACAATGGTTGCACCAATATACATTCCTACCACCAGTAGGGTACCTTTTTTCTCCACATTTTGCCAACACCTTTTATTTCTTGACTTTTTTATTCTAGCCATAGCATGAGGCTTGTTTGGATATTCAATCTCCAGCAAAGCCCTAGGTATCTGTTTAGGCTTAACTCCTAGGTGATTATGGCATTTTCTAAGACATGCTAAAGGAGCAGAATAGGTAGTTAGTGTTACCTATTAATTCATTTAGCCACCACTCACCATGTGGCCAAGGATATAGTGGCAGAAGAGTTGCATTGTCTAGCCTGCAGTTACTTGTGGGTAATGAGATGTAGGTAAGTAAACAGGTGATTCTAATACATTCATCCTAAGAAAGGAAAAGTGCTATAGAAATGTATAGGATGATGCTGTGTCCCTCCCAAGTTCATATGTGGAAGCTCCAACCCCCATGTGGCAGTATTTGGAGACAGGGCTTATGGGTGGTAATGAATCCTATGGGACTGGTGGCCTTATGAGAAAAGAAAGAGGACAATCTCTCTCTTTCTCTGTACAGGCATGCAGGAAAGGTCCCGTGAACACATAACTGATAAGGCCACTGTCAACAAGCCAGGAAGGTAGCCCATCTTGATCTTGAATTTCCAGCCTGTAGTTGTGAGAAAATTAATTTCTATTGTTTAAGCCAGCCAGTCTTAATACTGCCGTATAAAATAATATTTTGTTATTTTCTGCACAAGCTCATAAAACAGATGTGAAAGTAGTGAAAACTTCCCTGCAGCAAAGATTATAAACACATTTGAAAGGCGAGGAGGCATTAACCTAACCAAGTCATGTCAAGATAATGGAAATGAGCAAAAGCTGGGGAGTTAGAAAAGCAGGGAGAATTCTGAGAACATCACCTGTGGAATATAAACCATATTTGCTTTTAGTATCTCTACTTTTAAAATTGATATCTCAAGATGAAATGCTTCTGTGATTTATCATGGTACATGTTATGTCCTAACATATTTCTGCCTTTGACAAATTTGAAATTAACCATGGTGTACTGACTTTCACAAATGAATAGGTGAGTGATTTTTTCCTGCAATGACATTTTGCATTGTAATGTCCATCATCACCATTTTACATGTATACCCTTTAACATAGTCACAAGAGCATGACTTCTGTAATGAATTTGCCTGAGTTCAAATCGCCACTTGCTTTTTCTGGTATGAGTCTTCAGAAAATTTATTTCTTTTTGCCTAGATTTCTGTGTATGTTGAATAGGAAATATTAATAGTACTTACCTAAAAGCAAGAGTTAGGATTAGGTGAAACAAAAAAATTATTTCATGGAATAAAGTTAGATAACTTACCAGAAACATACAGTGTGACATTAGCAAATCTTGAGATGAAATTTTAACTATTCAAAACATTTTATATCTGTGTAACTAATACTGATAAAACTGATTAATCCTATTTGTTTCAATTCAGAATGAAACTCTCAGTCTTTAGGATAAAAATAATTCTGGGGTGCCTGGGTGGCTAAGTTGGTTAAGCGTCCAACTTCAGCTCAGGGCATGATCTCGCAGTTCATAGGTCTGAACCCCACATCAGAATCTGTGCTACAGCTCGGAGCCTCAAGTCTGCTTCAGATTCTGTGTCTCCTTCTCTCTCTGCCCCTCCCCTGCTCATGCGCTTATTCTCTCTCTCTCTCTCTCTCAAAAATAAACATTAAAAAAATTTTTAAAGGATAAAAATAATTCTCAGTAAAAGCTCAGCCAGATATTTGATCATCTTGGTCTAAAATGTAAAGTGGGAACAATTTAGGGGAAAAAACCCATCAAACCCTTGGGGTTTATTGTCTGTGGTATTTTATCTGTATTTTGTTAACTATTTTTTTTTTATGAACTGTATTTTATGTTTGGTTCTTAGAACTTCACCAAATAATTAATTTCCATTGTGAAAAGATTTTTAATGGAGATGGAACCGAAAATCATTCTTTGATGCCCAGTAGAGGGCAGCAGAATACACATATCCACTCATATCCGGAACCAAGCTGTGATGATCTTTTTCTCATTGTATTTATTAATTATATCAACTATCACTGTATATATACTTAATGTGTACATTTTCTCAGTTTTTCAAGCATGGTTATATTTCTATCCTCAAAACTTTATTATCCCAAAGGTAAAAAAAAACAAAAACTCACGAGGTTTTTTAAGTTGCACACCTAAGCCACAGTTAATGAGGTTTGTTTATATTTTGATGTCTTGCCTGACTGCTTTATCTTTGTAGGATTCAGTTCATCTGGTTAAAGTGCTATGGCTAGGAGCTTTGATTGTATCTTCAGACTGATAACTCTGTTGTCAAAGGAGAGATTTGAAACTCCCTCCTGCTCTTCCTCAGTTATGAATCTGGCCAGTTGACTGGTATTTTAGCTTTGTTATGCCCGTGGCAGGCAGAAAGGTGCCCTTATCATTATCTAGAGTTTATAAGTGAGTAAACCAGACATCCTATCATCCTGGTACAATAGATTGTACAAAATGCCAGCACAAGAGATTATTAGCAGCTCTGTGACTAAAGCCTTGAGAGCTTAATCTCTGAGGAGTGTGGGGCGTGATGGGGGACACAGAGGGAAACTCAGATTAAAAGTCTCTGCAATTTTAAGGGAAAAGACCAGAAATAAGCCCATAAGTTAGTTAAATTGAGCTGTAAAGTTTTCTCTGGAATGTCTTAACAAAACGTTAGTTTAAAAGGTATGTAGAAAAATGTTATCTTGCTCCAAATAACACATTTGAAATAAGGAACATTGCTGTCTCTACTCACTAAATTATTGCTGGGTTCTGCATTTTCAAAAGTAGGTTTTCACAGAGGAAACATCTGCGAATTTTTAACATCTATTTATTTTGAGGGAGAGAGAGCTAGAGGATGAGCAGCAGAGGGGCAGAGAGAGAGCAAGACACAGTATCCAAAGTAGGCTCCAGGCTCCGAGCTGTCAACATAGAGCATGATGCCGGGCTCAAACTCATGAACCGTGAGATCATGACCTGAGCCCAAGTCAGACACTTAATTTACTGAGCCACCCAGGTCCCCATGATAGATAGATTTCAAAAGTCCCATATTGATATCCTAGATGAAAATGAGCATTTGAAATAGCTGACTGGAGTGTCATTGTGCATAAGGGAGAACTGAGACACAGTGACAGTTTTTCCATCATGTCCCCAATTCAGTTGCTATTTCAAAATAGTATTAAGAGATCAAATTTGACGGGTGCCTGGGTGGCTCAGTTGGTTAGGCATTCAACTCTTGATTTCAGCTCAGGTCATGATCTCAGTTGTGAGTTTGAGCCCCAAGTCCAGCTCTGTGCTGAAGGAGAGCTGAAGGAGAAGAAATCTTCCGGGATTTTGAGATTTGCCTCACAGATACATCACTCTGACTACAGTGTGAGTGGATGAAAACAGGCAAGTTGGAAGTGGAGAAGCTAATTAAATTTCATTATAGGGGTGCCTACGTGGCTGTCAGTTAAGCATCTGGCCCTTGATTTGGGCTCGGGTCATGATCTCCCAGTTCGAGCCCTGCATCTAGGCTGTCAGAGCAGAGCCTCCTTAGGATTTTCACTTTCTTCCTCTCTTCCTGCACCTTCCCTGCTCTCTCTCTCTCTCTCTGAAAATAAAAAAAATTAAAAAAATAGTTAAAATAACTTCATTACAGTGGCACTGAGGACAGAAGTGTAGATAAAAGACGAAAAGACAGAGGCAGAGGGGAAAATAAAAGGCCATCAATTTATTCTTGATAAATTTCACAGATAACTTTCAGAATGTACCCCAGTGACACCAGGAAGGTGAGGGCTTGCTGGTGTAGCACGAGATAGGGAATGAACCAAACGTTTTGGGCTTCCACCTGGATGTCGACCTAGGAAGAGCTGGTTTGCGGGGCTCAGGACTGCATCTTCTAGGGGCCTCTCCTGAAAATGTTGGCAGGGTCAGCGTGAGAACCATGGTTTGGAATTGCATGGAAAGGTATTCATTTCAGGCTTCCACTGGGGCAAAACATGCCAGCTGGTTTCTGATGCTGGCTCTGACTGTGACAAAGTCTCCACACCTAGGTCTTATTCACACCAGTCTTTTGCCGATAACAACAGTAAATTGTATCTGTTTTCTTTTTGTCTCTGATGCCTCAGGATGCAAGAGAATACGATTTCACTCCTGCTGGGACCCATTCGGAACAGCCGATGCTGTAAGTGCTGTGGCACCGGTCATCCGCGGGAGTGTAAAGAGTGATGGGTAAGCTTTTTTATTTTTATGACGTGGTATGTATTGGTTTGATATGATTTCAAATCCACTTGTTTAGGACAAAGACCAGCAAAGTGAAGTTGTTTTTAGGAGGAAAGTTTTCATGTGAGAGTGAATTAAGCGGTGTCAGGATGCCTCATCTCATCTCATCTGTTGTCAGAGATAAGTATTCAGGAATCAGCCAAGCCTTCTCACTCAAGCACCAACTCGTAAAAAGGTTCACCTCAACTAAATGTGGGCTTTATTCTTTTCCTCGTCCCTTGCCTGCAACAATAGTGTGACTACCCTATCGTTGGTTAATCACAATAAAGTAGGTGATTTCTTCATTGGCTTTTGAAGTGACGTTATCCTCTATGCTACGGGTTGTGAAATTCCTGCAGGGAACCCGTGTTAAATAAATTGCTGGCAAAGACAGACTTGGTCTCTGAGCATGAATTTGCCACCCCAGAGTGAAATAGGTGGACCGTAAGGTAACACAGACTGTTTGCTGGGGAGCGGAAAGTCTATGGGTGTCATCCTGTCTGGAAATGGTCAATAAATCAAGTTGGCTGATTCGATAAAAGGATGTGCTCCCATCTCCCCAAGGCGTCCGTAGTCAGCCTAAATTCTAGGAGGAAACACCTTCCAGAGGAAAAAGTCCTTAAACCAGAAATGGGAAATGGAGGTTTTTAGAGCCAAATCCCAGCAATTGTTAATAATTGCCTGGAGGAAAGCAAAATCTAATTTAGATGTGATTTTCCTTGCCTTCGGCTGAAGTGGCGAGGTTAAGGGAATTGGGGAGTAGACAGAGAGGAGTATCTGAGCATGTGGGTTGGATTTAGAGGGAAATCAATTTGAAACTGTGTGTGTGTGTGTGTGTGTGTGTGTGTGTGTGTGTGTGTGTTTCCATTTCTGACCTCTCCTAGGGATTTTCCAGAAATAAACTTAAATTCTGTAAACTTGAATAATACCTATTATTAATTTAAGAATTAACTGTATGAACTATGAATTTTATACATTTTACATACTAAACTCAGGTGCAGATTTTTCAAGGCTATAGATGATTTAGGGGAACAGGAGGGACTGAAACCTAAATCCTGTTTTCAAAGACGAGGCCATGCTCCGTCTTAACTCCTATGAGAATTAAAAGCTAAATAAGTTGTTTTAAGTGTTTTACTCCCCTGTTTATTTTAACTGATTTCCCCTCATGATGAATTTAGTGATAACAGAAATCTTTTTAAAAATGTTTTTATTTATTTACTGTGAGAGGGAGAGAGCATGTAAGCACGTGAGTGTGTTTGGGGCAGTGGGAGAGGGAGAGAGAGGATCCCAAACAGGCCCAGAGCTGTCAGCGTAGAGCCGGACCCAGGGCTCCATCTTACAAACTGAGATGACCTGAGCCGAAATCGAAGGTGGGATGCTTAACCAACTGAGCCACCCAGGTGCCCCAACAGAAATCTTTAAAATAAAAATAAGCTCCAAATTTCCTTAAGAATTATTAAAAAGGTGAGGAGCTCAGGCAACAGTGTCTAATTCACATGTCAGTTACTGGTGTGTTAAAAGGTAAACTGAAACATAGTAAAAATTTTAAGATTTGAGCAAAAAATAGATTGTAATTAGGCAGCACCAAACTGGAAGTGGTTACTGGTATTCCACTGGACAGCAGCTGGGGAAAGACTTATAGACAAGAGGTGGAAGCAAAGCGAGAAGAATATTTGATTGG
Source organism: Acinonyx jubatus (assembly GCF_027475565.1). Lineage (NCBI taxonomy): Eukaryota > Metazoa > Chordata > Mammalia > Carnivora > Felidae > Acinonyx > Acinonyx jubatus. The sequence goes on from NC_069385.1 coordinate 97,159,586, forward strand.
AGATAGCTTATGCAGGTGCCTTATTTGGGAAAGGCTAGTTGGCTATTTGGGAATGGTTGTCCCTAGGTTTCAATTTCTTAATCTTGAGGCACTTCAGTCTTTGGTTTTGGTTTGCTTGTGCAGGCTACAAAGGCATTAGGGCCTTCTCAGTCTAATGGTCTCTTTGTTTAATTAATTTAACAGTAGTTACCTTGTAAGGCTCTTAATGGAAATTTCTTTCTCTGGTGATTTAATCAAACAAATATTTCCAGATCCAGAGATTAAGAAATGTATTCAGTAACTCATTCTCAATGACAAATGAAGAAGTGAGAGAAACTAAGAAAATCAGGAATGTTAGATGTAATTCAAAAATACTATCAGGAACATATTTCTTTTTCTCAAGTCTCATTAAACTTTTGTACTAGAAAGAATTTATTGGACAGTTGAGCCTTTGAGAATTGCTTAGTGCTTTGGAAAAATAGGATTGTTCCTTTTACAAGTGAGAGGCGATATGGAAAGTGTGGAAAGTGGCTCAGTAGAAAGAGCATAATCCCAAGGGTAACTTGGGCAAAGATCAATCATAGTTGGGAAATGTACACTTCAAATATTATTCAGAAAGGAACAATGATGACACAGAATGTTAGTGATTGGGGCTGGGATGGTCTTGCCATGGAGAATAGGCTTTCATCATAGCAGTGGACGTACATGTATTCAAAGGATGAACCCCGTTCTTCCACATTAAGTGAGAAGATTGAAATATAGCTAATATTCCCCCATGTTGTGTTTCTGTATGGGTCCAAGGAAACAAAAGGTCTGGTTAAAAAAAGATTGAGAGAATAGAGAAGAGTAAGGAACAGAATATCATGTTGGAGGATTGCTTTGATCACAGTTCGTGTGAGTTAACCTATCATTTTTAGATGCACAATGTTAATGTTAATTCGCATTTTGTTTATGCAAATGAGTAATGCTGAAGAAAAAGAAAGTCTATGATTAAAGATGGTATTGGTGAGGATAAAAGGAAAGAATGTTAAGCACCAAGCAGACATTTTCTTTATTTATTTTCTTTAAAATTTCAGAAACGCCTAAGATTCTTTAATCTACCTGCGCAGGGATCTCTTTCATAATAATGTATTTAACCCCACTTAAGAAAACTTTTCCTTTTTACCTTCCCTAAATAAGTGTCAGCAGGGGTCCTGGCTGGCTTTCATTTAACTGACAAACACTCCTTCACACCTTACTGAGAACATCTTTTTAAGCCTTCACAGGAATAAGTGGCACCCACATAGAAAAAAGGTGGGAGGTGGGAGGACAGTTGGCTCTGATTAGTTTTATGCCACATCATACCCTGATTCCATTGTTCATTTTAAGGCAAACTAGTTAAAATTTTAGAGGCATTAGCTCACGTAAGAAATGATCAGTGTCTCCAATAACACCCAGAGAGTAAGAGATGAATGCTGTTGTCTGTCTCCATGAAATGTTAATGGCCCCAAGGCAGGTTTTAGAGTCCTGAAAGCCAAAAGGGGAAGAAACAGGGATCTACTGAGTTCTTGGGTTCTGTCAAGGACAGTTAAATTAGGAAGCCAGAAGAAAGACATTAATAACAACAGCTATTATTGATTCATTGACTTCAAACGTCCCTTCTTTAGTATTTATAGCTTCCTTAGGACTAGGTAATAAGATTTTCATTTTGTAAATGAAAACACTGAGCTTCACATGACTAGACGGTGATGAATCCAAGATTCGATCCAGATCTGCGAGGCTCCAATGCTCATGTTTTCAGTCTGAGTATCACTAAAATGTGTTCTCTATATAGTCCATGTTGCAATACAATATTTAGTTGGCAACTGGAGGCCATCCAATCATTCTACGACTGTGTCTGGCACAGTTTTTCACTGCCTTAAAATTTATCCAGTTTAGTTGGAGGATGTTGCACTGTTTTTGTCCTGTCCTTTGGAATGTTATTTGCAGGTTTCTTTCAGAGTGACTCTCCTGGGTCAATTTTGGGACCTCTTCCAAGTGTCCCACTAATATTCTGTGCATTTCCCTGGGATGGCATTTTTGTTTTTAACCCTGTTTTGCTACTTTTCTTTGTTAGCCTCCCCCATGAGTCTGTGAGCTTGTTAAAGGCAAGCTTCCTGCACTGTTTCAAAATATGTTTTCAAGTACACCTCTTGCCAAGGCTTGATTTGAAATTCTTTTTGAACCATATTTGTTAGTATGAAGATCACATAAGGGAGGGTAATGGTGGTGCCAGAAGCCTAGGATATTGGTGAGTTGAGTAATATTCTTAGAAGAGTATCTGTGACACAGTTAGTGCTTAATAACTACTAGCTATATGATGATTATTCTTGTAAACTTCTGCACTGACGACAAAAAAAAAATGCAAGGGAACCAGGGAGTTCTTTAGCAGCACAGGTTTTGGACAGAATTGCCCTTTTCCAGGAGTTTTGTTCTGTTTTGGTTTTTTGAGAGAGAGAGTGTGCACACACATGAACCAGGCAAGGGCAAAGGGGAGGGGAGGGGAGAGAGAGAGAGGGAGAGAATCTTAAGTAGGTCCCATGCTCAGTGTGGAGCTCAACTTGGAGGCTCGATCCCATGACCCTAGGATCATGACCTGAGCCAAAATCAAGAATCGGACACTCAACTGAACCACCCAAGGGCCCCATCAGAGTTTTATTTTTTAAATGTGGTAATTAATTTAAAAATGCAGAGCAGTGTCTGACATGTAGTAGGCACCCCTTCGAGACGAGCTGTTTCTGTGATTACCAGTGGGGCTGGTTTCCTCAGGCTGGCTACCACCTTGTCATGTGTGTAATCACTCAAGTATTAGGACAAATTTAGCCCATGCAGACAGTTACCAGATCTCACCTCGAACTTTGATCGCGACTCTTTCTCTGATCTTCTATATAACAAAATTAGTGAAGCCTCTTCAGTGGAATATCGTACCATCACTTAACTGTGAATATGTAAAACAGAATTCATTTTTCCACCTTTGCTGGTTTAATGCCTTTAGTAATGCCAGTCCCCTAGCTCAGCTAGAGAACTGCCTCTATTTATAGTAACGAAACAGGCAGTCTGCAGTCCAGATTGTGGCCCCTCTGGTGGCTATTGACAGTGCCATTAGGCTGGGTCACAAAGTTCCTCTGCTTCCTGAAATAGGTGATGACATTTTTTCCTGAATAAATCCAGCTGACTTGACTAAGATACTGTGGAATCAGGCCTCACTGTTGCTGAGAATTGCAACTAATTGTGAATTTTCAGGAGATTTTCGATGTACTTTGTAAATGTTTGCTCCTGTTTCACTATTCACTCATTAAATTCAATCATGAAATAACTCCTTGGAAGTAAATGTAAGTATTTGCTTTCTTCTGTGATTCTGGCAAAACTAATTCGTATTATTTGAATGGAATTTACTGTATCTAAATAGCAAGTAATGTACTCAGACACATTTTTTCCATTTTAAAATATGTGGAAAACATGTACTGTGTTGTCTTTTTTAACATCCCCAAATCCCATATTGTTTTTTAGCAATAGGAAAACGAGGCTTTTAAGCATTTTAACGAATGCTTAACGAGAATTTTAAGCATTAAGTCTAACCTAATGCCTTGAAAATATTGAACACTAGATAGAAAAGGCACTCAGTTTGAGGGGAAAATGGGGGAATAGACAATAGGAAAAATACATATGTTGCTAAGGAAAATCATAATTCACAGTTTCATTTTTTTTCTGATTTTCCACCAATTTAATATTGGTGCTTTCTAAGGACATGACCACGTTGTCCAATTGTCAGTGGAATAATGTGGTTTTCGGGTGCCAAATTCTGCATTCCATAAGGCTAACTGCTGATGAAATTAGACGAGCTTGTTGAGTATTAGAGATTCTGGTCTTTTGGCATGGAAATGAAAGAAAAATGTTCCACCACATAACTTTTTATGCCTAGAATTATCTAATTTCTGCATTAGAAATTGGCAAGAAAACATTCTTTCCCAATAATGTTATTTACATGAAAATCTGTATAAATGCCTATGAAATGAAATTTGTACCTAATGTTACTCAGGGGAAAAAATATTCTGAAGTCAAAAATAATTGCAGTGGTTTTGTATTGCTGATTACACAAAAGATAGTTCAAATAAAAATAAATAAACAAATCAAATAACCACTCCCCACCTCATTTCAGAATTTTGAAATTGCCTGAAATTGATCTGTATTCTATTTTTCCTATGTTCTGCTTTTCTATTTTCTCTCCTTTTCTGCCTTTTTGCTGATATAAAGACCAAAATGTAATCTAAATTTTTATCTTTAGTGTGTATGTTTAATAAATATAATAGGCTAGCCTGAAAGAGCACTTTATGGAAGTGTGAATTACATACAGTATAATGCATCCATTTTTAAGTGTATATTTTGATGGGTTTCAACAAATGTATGTGCCCATGAAACTATCATTACAGTTAAGATATAGAACATTTCTATATTTGGGGGCTCCGGTATTCGGCACATAGACATTTATAATTGTTAGCTCTTCCTGATGGATAGACCCTGTAACTATTATATAATGTCCTTCTTCATCTCTTGTTACAGTCTTTAATTTAAAGTCTAGTTTGTCTGATATAAGTATGGCTACTCCAACTTTCTTTTGGCTTCCAGTAGCATGATAAATAGTTCTCCATCCCCTCACTCTCAATCTAAAGGTGTCCTCAGGTCTAAAATGAGTCTCTTGTAGACAGCAAATAGAGGGGTCTTGTTTTTTTATCTATTCTGATACCCTATGTCTTTTGGTTGGCGCATTTAATCCATTTACATTCAGTGTTATTATAGAAAGATACGGGTTTAGAGTCATTGTGATGTCTGTATGTTTTATGCTTGTAGTGATGTCTCTGGTACTTTGTCTCACAGGGTCCCCCTTAGGATCTGTTGTAGGGCTGGTTTAGTGGTGACAAATTCCTTCAGTTTTTGTGTGTTTGGGAACACCTTTATCTCTCCTTCTATTCTAAATGACAGACTTGCTGGATAAAGGATTCTCGGCTGCATATTTGTCCTGTTTAGCACACTGAAGATCTCGTGCCAATCCTTTCTGGCCTGCCAAGTTTCAAAAGAGAGATCAGTCACGAGTCTTATAGGTCTCCCTTTATATGTGAGGGCACGTTTACCCCTTGCTGCTTTCAGAATTTTCTCTTTATCCTTGTATTTTTCCAGTTTCACTATGATATGTCGTGCAGAAGATCGATTCAAGTTACGTCTGAAGGGAGTTCTCTGTGCCTCTTGGATTTCAATGCCTTTTTCCTTCCCCAGTTCAGGGAAGTTCTCAGCTATTATTTCTTCAAGTACCCCTTCAGCACCTTTCCCTCTCTCTTCCTCCTCCGGAATCCCAATTATGCGTAGATTATTTCTCTTTAGTGCATCACTTAGTTCTCTAATTTTCCCCTCATACTCCTGGATTTTTTTATCTCTCTTTTTCTCAGCTTCCTCTTTTTCCATAACTTTATCTTCTAGTTCACCTATTCTCTCCTCTGCCTCTTCAATCCGAGCCGTGGTGTTTTCCATTTTGTTATGCATTTCGTTTAAAGCGTTTTTCAGCTCCTCGTGACTGCTCCTTAGTCCCTTGATCTCTGTAGCAAGAGATTCTCTGCTGTCCTCTATACTGTTTTCAAGCCCAGCGATTAATTTTATGACTATTATTCTAAATTCACTTTCTGTTATATTATTTAAATCCTTTTTGATCAGCTCATTAGCTGTTGTTATTTCCTGGAGATTCTTCTGAGGGGAATTCTTCCACTTGGTCATTTTGGATAGTCCCTGGCATGGTGAGGACCTGCAGGGCACTTCCCCTGTGCTGTGGTGTATAACTGGAGTTGGTGGGCGGAGCCGCAGTCCGACCTGATGTCTGCCCTCAGCCCACCGCTGGGGCCACAGTCAGACTGGTGTGTGACTTCTCTTCCCCTCTCCTAGGGGCGGGATTCACTGTGGGGTGGTGTGGCCCATCTGGGCTACTTGCACACTGCCAGGCTTGTGATGCTGGGGATCTGGCATATTAGTTGGGGTGGGTAGGCAAGGTGCACGGGGGCAGGAGGGGCAGGCTTAGCTCGCTTCTCCTTAGGTGATCCACTTCAGGAGGGGCCCTGTGGCAGCAGGAGGGAGTCAGATCCGCTGCCAGAGGTTTGGCTCCGCAGAAGCGCAGAGTTGGGTGTTTGCGCAGAGCGAGCAAGTTCCCTGGCAGGAACTGGTTCTCTTTGGGATTTTGGCTGGGGGATGGGTGGGTGAGATGGTGCTGGCGAACGCCTTTGTTCCCCACCAAACTGAGCTTTGTCGTCCGGGGGCTCAGCACCTCTCCCTCCCTTTGTCCTCCGGCCTTCCCGCTTTCCGAGCAGAGCTGTTCACTTATGACCTCCCAGACGCTAAGTCGCGCTTGCTGTCAGAACACACTCCGTCTGTCTGGCCCCTCCGCTTTTGCCAGCCAGACTCGGGGGCTCTGCTTGGCCGGCGAGCCGCCCCTCCGCCCCGGCTCCCTCCCGCCAGTCCGTGGAGCACGCACTGCCTTGCCGCCTTTCCTACCCTCTTCCGTGGGCCTCTCTCTGCGCTTGGCTCCGGAGACTCCGTTCTGCTAATCCTCTGGCGGTTTTCTGGGTTATTTAGGCAGGTGTAGATGGAATCTAAGTGATCAGCAGGACGCGCGGTGAGCCCAGCGTCCTCCTACGCCGCCATCTTCCCTCCTCCAGTATATCCGATATAGAACATTTCTATTATCCCTGAAAAGTTTTCTTGTGTCTTTCCCCAGATAATTTATCCCTCTTCCAGTTCTAGGCTACTCCTGATCTGCTTTCAGATTAGAATTTTCTTTTCTAGAGTTCTGAATAAATGGAATCATACATGATGATTGGTGTGGGGCTTCTTTAATTCCGCATAATATTTTTGAGATTCATCTATGCTTTTATGTCTATCAATAGTTTAGTCCTTTTTGTTGCTGCATAGTATTCCTTTATTTGACTGTATTTCATTTTGATTACTCATTCATCTGTTTATGGAAAGTTGGGTTATTTCTGGTGTGGGAAAGTTGTAACGCTTCAATGAACACCCATTTACAAGTCTATATGGAGATACATTTTCATTTCTCCTGGGTGTTAGGAATAGTGTTACTGAATTGTATTGTAAGTATATTCTTAACTTTGTAAGCAACTGTATTTTCTGGATACAAATCCTTTGTTCTATAATGCACATATTTTCTCCAAGTCTATGGCTTGCATTTTTATTTTCTTAATACAATCCTCTTAAGAGTAGAACTTTAAAATTTATATGATGTACAATTTTTATTGCTTTTATACCTTGTACTCTTTGTGCTTCATCTAAAAAATCTTTGTGTATCCTGAGATCATGAAGATATTTTTCCTTTGTTTTCTGCTAGAATAGTTCTGTCTGATAAAAATTTCTGCAATGATGGAAAACTTGTATATCTGTACTGCACCACTAGCCACACAAGGCTATTGAGCATTTGAAATGTGACTAGCACAGCTGAAGAACTGAATTTTTAATTTAATTTGAATTTATTTAAATTTAAATAGCCACATGTATCTAGTGACTTATTATACTGGGCAACACAGGTCTAGAAGTTTTTATGGTTTTAGCTTTTGTGTTTAGGCAGGCCTACAATCTCTTTTGGGTTAAATTTTGTATAAAGTGGGAAGTAAGGCTCAAGATACATTTCCCCCCAAAAGGACTAAAAGCACTGTTTATTGAAAAGACTGTCATTTTCCCGTTGAATTACTTTGGCACTTTTGTCAAAAATCATTTGATTATAAATATATGGTATGTTTCTGTTCCACTGATGTATATTTTTCTCCTTATGCCAATACCACACTACCTTGATTACTCTGAGATTGAGATCAGGTAGTATGAGTCTTCCAACTTCATTCTTCTTTTCCAAAGTCATTTGGGCTATTTTAAGTCCTTTGCAGTTTCCATAATATTTTAGAAACAATTTGTTAATTTTTACAAAAACAGCCTGCTGGATTTTTGATGGGGATTGCAATGAATCTATTGACTATTTGGGGGAAAATTGACATTTAAAAAAATATTTCATCTTCCCATCCCTGAGCATCTCAGCTCCATTTATTTATCTCTGTGTTTTATTTCTCTCAGAGATATTTTAGTTTTCATTATATAGGACTTGTACAAATTATTTAGAAAAATTTATACTTAAGTAATTTATGTTTTGGGATGCTATTGTAAATGCATTATTTTAAACTTCAATTTTCTTTGTTCCTTGCTAATATAGTTTAGGTAAATACTGTTTTGTTTTGTTTTGTACATTGACCTTTTATTCTGGGACCTTACTAAATGTACATTTTATTATCAGTTCAAATAGCTTTTGTGTAGATTTGTAAGAATTGCAAAAAAAGAGGTAGGCTACATAAATTTTCTGTATTTTCTTCCATTTTATGCTTCGTTAATTTCTGCTCTCTATTGTGTCTTTCCCTGACTTATTTTGGACTCATTTTGCTCTATGTTTTCTAGTTTCTTAAGGTAGATACTGTTTAATTGATTTTAGACCTTTCTTATTTTCTGATATAAGCATTTAAAGCTACCAATTTCCCTCTAAGCATTGCCTTACCCATATCCTTAAATTTTTATATGCTGCTTTTCATTTTCATTAAGTTCAAAGTATTTTCTAATTCCTCTTGTGATTCCTTTTTTGATAGATGGATTATTTAAAGTGGTATTATTTAATTTCTAATATTCAGGTATTTTTCAGATTTCTTTCTGTTACTGAATTCTAATTCAATTTTGTTGGCAGAAAAAAACCCTATCAATTCTTTTAAATGTAATGAGACTTATTTTATGGAGCAGCATATGGTTTATTATGGAAATACACCATCTATACTGAAAAGAATATGTATTCTGCTGTCCTCAGATGGAGTATTTCATAAACCACATCAGTTAATAGTATTTTTCAAGTTTTCTCTATTCTTCATGATTTTCTGTCTACTTGTCCTCTCAGTGCTAACAGAGGAGTATGGTAACTTCCAACAACAATTTTGGAGTTTCCTTTCCTTGTAATTCTGTCAGTTTTTGCTTTATGTATTTTAAAGCTCTCTTACATGGTGCACACACATTTAGGGATGTTGTGTTTTCTTGATGGATTGATTCTTTTTTGCTTATAAATTCTCCGTTTTATCCATGGTAATAGTCCTCATTATGAAATACATTTTGATGTTAATATAGACACTCAGCATTCTTTGGAAAATAATTTGCATAATAATACCTTTTTCATTTGATTTTTATCTCATCTACATCTTTACATCACAAGTGCAAAGATTTCTTGTAGGCAGTATATAGTTGAATCTTGCTTTGTATCTAGTCTGACTATTTTCAGCTAAAGGTTTAAATCAGAGGTCAGCAAACTTTCTTTATAACGAACCAGATAGTAAATATTTTAAGCTTTGCAGGTCTCTCCTTTCATCTACTCAGCTTTCTCATGGCAGTACAAAAGAATATATGGACAATGCATAAACACATGAGGCTGGCTGTGTTGCAATAAAGCTTTGTTTACAAAAATAGATGGCAGGCTGGATTTGACACATGAGCCCTAGTTTGTTAACCGCTGATTTCGACCATTTAAATTTAAAGTAATTATTAATCTGGTTGGGTGTATAGCTACCATTTTCTATTTGTTTTCAGTCTGTTCCATCTATTCTTTATTATATTTTTCTTTATTCTCATCTTCTAATGGATTTAATATATTTTGGTGTTTCATAGTATCTTCATTATTGAGTTACTGGCTATACTTATTAAATACTTTATTATTGTAGTAGTACCTCTAGGGTTTACAACATGCGCTTATCTCTAGTTCTCTTGTTAAGCCAAAGAAAAGCCTAGGTTCTATATCATCTTTACTTCGTAAGGAATGTATTTGTTCTGTATATGCATTACCTCTTTTAAAAAAATTGATATTCTTGGCTTATTTAAAGTAAGAAAAGGGGCACCTGAGTGCCTCAGTCAGTTAAGCGTCCGACTTTGTCTCAGGTCATGATCTTGCAGTTAGTGAATTCAAGCCCGTGTCAGCCTCTTTGCTGACAGCTCATAGCCTGGAGCCTGCTTCAGATTCTGTGTCTCCTTCTTTCTTACCCCTCCCCCACTCACGCTCTGTCTCTGTCTCTGTCTCTCTCTCTCAAAAATAAATAAAACATTAAAAAAATAAAGTAAGAAAAAAGGCCAAATTCATTTTATAGTTATTTGATTTCAGCACACTTAAAAAGTAGATATTTGAAAAAAAAAACCTACAGTAAGCTAATTGACCATTTGAAAATATGTTATTGAATATTTAGCAAACACAGTTGATCTCAAAATCTTATACATAGCAAAGCAACAAAGAAAAAGCTATGAAAAAATGTTGAAATGACTAACAAATTATATTAACATGAGCTAGAGAAGCCCACAAAGCATAAGTCTGTTGCAATCCTAAATTAAAGAAAGAGGAAGAAGATTCTCTTAGATAGGAGATTCCATGAGGATCATGAAAACTACCTATATGTATCAAAATGAAAAATATGAAACCAAACCCAGTAAGACTCCTTGGTGATCATGTTTGTAAAATGGAAGTCAGGAATAAAAAGGAGCTAGCAGAGAGACTCAACTGAGTCTGACTTTTTCAACAACGTGAAAGAAAGCTCTCAGATTTTCTTGTGAAATGACCCCTGCATTTGTTGTATGACAGGTTATAGTCCCACACCAAATTTGACAGCTGTGGAAGCTAAATTTTTAATTGCCTTCCTTCCATTGAATCTGCATCCTACTCTAGCCCAGCATCTGGTTCAGCTTCCCCCAATTAAAGCCTGACTACATTCTGATAGCCTCTGTGTTTACTTCCAGCAAATCTCATCTTGTGTTGAAAAGAGGTGGTTTTGAGCTGAATAAAGGCAAATGCAATGCCACATTACTTAGCAGGTTATAAATTTACAAAAGTTATTATCCCAGATGATCATTAAAACAAAATTTCAAAGAAAGATTGATTTGTAAAGGGACACTGGAATTGTCAGATACTATCTTCTCATCCTACAATGTCCTTCAGGACCTCTTCTAAGAGAGCTATAGAAGGGCCAGCTGTTTGTTTTTTTATGGCTATCTTGAGAAAAAATGGAGGGGGTAGAGAGAAGAGAAGAGAAAAGAGAAAGTTGATTGTGAAAGAAAAAGGGAAGAGAATAACAGTACTTTACGTGAAAGTACTTTCAAAAGTCAAGTTAAGTACCATCCTATTTGTGGACTTCAGTAAGGAGCAGAGAAGTTGGCTGAACTTTGGAATGAGGACAGTGGGTGTCTCTAAATTAGCAGCAAGCACTGTACCACTGTATTTCAATCAGTGTGTGGAGAGAGTGGTGAAATCCACTTGGATGTGGTTGTGACTGGAAAGAATGACCTTAGTCCATTGTAGAAGGCCATGGTTCCCTCAATGTTTATAGCCACCAAACTCATGATGTATTGAAAACTTGACCATATGAGCTTTAGAATACAATCACTTTATTTAAATTCAAAACGAAATGTGTATGCCTATAATTTTTGCAAAAGAAAGGAGAGGAGTAAGTTGTAAAACAGTTACGTTTGTTTAAAACAGCCTGTCAAACGGATGGTATGTTTGGGAAATATTATTGGTATCTTTAGAGAAGTCTCACTTTACAAAGAAAGCTCACACAACCCTCTGAGCTAAGTGGAGCAAGTATTTTCATCTCATTTTAAAGAAAGATATGGAGGCAAATAATTATTGACTTCCCTAAAATGAAGTATCTAGTTAAAAATACAAAGTATACCAGAACTTTTATCTCTTAAATTCCCAAGGCAGTATCTTTTCTTCTCAACTCTGCTGCCTGGCTCTGTGCCCATGCAAAATACTAACAAATCTTGCTTAAATTAAATCCATGTGATGTTGAAATCCAAAGTAATATCAATAAACAGGTTACTTTTAATAGCCTGTGAATGGTTGCAGCACATATTGTAGACACTAGATTTGAACAATAAGAATTTAATCATTTATTTTAATAGATCGGTATGCAAGTTGGTCTCTTAAAATAATCATGTTTCTTAACTGTGAGTTTCATTATATTCTTTTTTTATAATATGAGGATTAGAGCATATTTGATTATTTTTTATTGATATATTTTTGATAATGAAGCACATTTGTATGAACTGTGAAGTTCTCCACTCTGAGGATTACAAATATTTTTTACTTGGAATTTCAAGATATGAGAATCTTGATAATCAGATAATCAGATAATCTACATTATCTGTAGTTCTGCATTCCAGTAAATAGTCTGAATAATCACGATATTGAAAGAAGATCATATTTGGAACTAATTTTACTCCAGCTTTTGCTTTCATAGCACATGCATTCATAGTTCCTCTGAAATTCTTATAATTCATAGGATTTTTAAATAAAATTAAAAGATACTATGAATAGAGCTTGAAGGCTAGAATAAAAGGTAAAACAATAATAATGTATTACTTTTTCAAACCTTGTTTGGACCTTTGTTCAGGCATATCAATCGAAACAAAATATCTTTGAGGCAACTGGGAAATTTGAATATGGATTGGTATTATATAATACTGTTAATTTTGATGATAGTATGGCATCTGTGTTTTTAAGAAAGTACTTATTTAAAGATGCAGACTGAGGCACCTGGGTGGCTCAGTCGGTTAAGCGTGAGACTTTGGCTCAGGTCATGATCTCGCAGTCTGTGAGTTTGAGCCCTGGGTCAGGCTCTGTGTTAACAGCTCAGAGCCTGGAGCCTGTTTCAGATTCTGTGTCTCCCTCTTTCTCTGCCCCTCCTGTGCTTGCACTCCGTTTCTCTCTGTCTCTCAAAAATGAATAAATGTTAAAAAAAATTTAAAAAATAAATAAACATTAAAAAAGTATTTTACAGATGCAGACTGAAATACTTATGGATAAAATATAATGGACTATAACAACACTGATGAGTATTCATGGTAGATATAGATATGTGAGGGAGAGTCTTAAGACAATTCTAATTTTGTATGTTTAAAAGTTCCATAATACAAAACTTTTTTAAAAAATAGAAAACAATGAAGGCGATAGATTGGATATGTAAGACATGTTTCAGGAGAAATAGGGAGATCAGGGGAGGCCTTACTAAGAAGGAGACATTAGGATAAAGATTTGAATGGGAAAGGTATGTGGATCTCTGGGAATGTTCCAGGCAGAAGTAGGAGCTAGTGCAGAATCCTGAGATGGAAGTGCAGCTGTCATATCCAAGGAACAAGAAATCCAATGGCTAAATAAGAATGAGTAATAGATAAAATAGTAGGAGGTGGTGTCAGAGAGTTAATAGGATGGGTGGGAGGAGAGAAAATTCCTAACTGCAAATATGCAAAATACATGAAGAATATCTTTAGGCCAATAAGAAAAAAAAAAGGCAGACAACCTAATATAAAAAGCGGGCAAAAGACTTGAACAGACACTTTACAGAAAGGAAATGGACAATAAGAATATGAAAAGGTGCTCTACTTCATTAGGCATCAGGGAAATACAAATTAAAACCACAACACTACAACAATACATACCCACAGAAAGGTTAAAATGTAAAGGGTAGGGAATACAGGTAGTTGAGGGGAAACAGAGCTCTCATATGCTGGTGTTTAAAATGGTACAAACTGCAGTATCTATTGAAAATGAAAATTATGCATACCTTCTAAGATATCAATTCTCTTTCTAGGTGTATCTCCAGCAAAAAAAGCACATACGTGTTCACTGAAAGAACTGAATGATTAGAGCAGCACTGTTCTTAACATCCCAAAACAGAACTACCCATATGTCCATCAACAGTTAAGTGGATCAACAAACTGTCTTATAGTCACAAAATGTATACTATACAACATTTAGAAAAACAAAGTAAACAGTATAGATAAATCTCACAAATGTATTAAACACAAGATGCAGACACACAGTACTTAATACTTTGTAATTCTATTTATATGAAGTTCACAAACAAGCAACGGTAATCTATATTGTTTGAGCAGTGTCTACTCTTCAGGAGGAAGTGCTTAGAAGGGAAGATGGCAGATGGTGGGGAGCTGGTAATGTTCTGTTTCTTGGTCTGGATGTTAGTTTAATAGGGAGTTTAGTTTGTGAACAGTCACCAAGCTGTATACTGATGATTTGTGCACATTTCTGTATCTAGATAATATATCATTAATAGTTTAATCATGTAGGAGTAGCTTATCATGTCCAGCATGTGGGCATCACTGTCCATGCTGAATAAGAAGGACATGGGACATGATGGATTGTTGGTTTAAATAAAAAAAGAGTGGAAGTCTTGCGTTTTCAACCTGCAGCTGTAACCCCTGTAGTCAAAGATAATAAACCATATATACATAGTGAGTCCTTTGGCTCTTGGAAAGGAGATATCTGTTCCAAAGCAACTGGGAAAAACTGTAAATAAGAAATGAAAATATGATGAGAGGTATATTCTTGTCAACTTTTTGAATGATAATATATCTTACTATGTGTTATGCAACAGAACATTTTGTATAGCATCATGATGCCAGTTAACTTTTGGCATCATTTAAAAAAATTTTTTTTACATTTATTCATTTTTGAGAGACAGAGAGAAAAAGAGCATGAGCAGGGGAGGGGTAGAGAAAAAGGGAGACACAGAATCAGAAGCAGGGTCCAGGCTCCTAGCTGGTAGCATAGAGCCTGGCACGGGACTCGAACCCATGAACTGTGAGATCATGACCTGAACCGAAGTCGGATGCTTAACCCCCTGAGCCACCCAGGCACCCCAACTTTTGGCATCATTTAAGTCCAATTACTAAGAGTTTACAAAAAAAATTGAATATGTAAGTGTAGATGTTATGAGTTCTTTGAAAATCAAAAATTATTACAGTTTCTTAAACTAGACATCAAAATGCCACAGAAGCATTTTAAAATTTTTGATTCTCAAGTAAATATTGACAGCTGTAACCCACATAAACAAAAAGCTCTTAGGGGTTTTCGATAAATTTGATTTTTAATGTAAGCTCTAGGCCCAACATGGGGCTTGAACTCACAACTCTGAGATCAAGAGTCACATGTTCTAACCACTGAGCCAATCAGGTGCTCCATAGGGTCCTCAACAATTTTTTGAAAGGGTAAAGGGTCCTTCAGACAAACATGAGAAAACCACTATGGATAATCCCCATTCTTTGCTCATTGTTAGTTCATTGTCATGGAATTCCAAGCCTGTTTTTAAATCCTTGGTTGGGCCTAGGTTTGTGGTCCTTCCAGCTCAGGAAGTTGATTTTCAGTAACCTACGGGATTTTGATTAAAGATAGTTTGCTCTTTGGCATTGTGGGTATCTTGTCTATTTTGTTTGTTGTTATTATTTTTTTTACTCCTGAATTTGTATCTCATTTTTTTCTTTATCCTTTTTCCCAATTTTCCTTTACTTTTAGAATACCTTTAAGCCAAAAAGAAAAAAAGGCAGACAACCCAATAGAAAAAATGTGCAAAGGACTTGAACACTTTACAGAAAGGAAATGGACAATAAAAATATTTTCTTATTTTTAAAATTTAGCTTGCTAGGTCTTTTTTTTGTTTGTTTGTTTTTGTCTGGCAATTAGGTTTTGATTCTGTTATAAAGATCAGCTCATCAGGCATGCTTGGGAAATGTTTTTCTTCTAAGGTGATTTGGACCAAGTTTCTAAAACCAGCTTTTCCAAATCTTAAGCTGCCTTTGGGACACCTTGACTCCAACCCCATCAGTAAGTCCAACACACTGCAGTGCCTCTCAGCTAGTCTCGTCTGATGAGCAGGAGGCCCAGGTTGGCAACTGCTGGTCTTTCAAGAACATTGCCAATGGTAACCTCACCAAGCATAACTTCACCAAGGTGAAACTGACCCAGCACCTTTTGACTGGGAAAGAGATAGATGTGAAGATCATTGATAAAACTCAACAGAACTCAGCCTCCAGAAATGATTCCATGAAGTAGATTCATGAAGGCATTGAATCACCCCAATGTAGTGAAATTATTTGACGGGATAGAGACTGAGAAATACTCTATCTTCCCATAGAGGATACTAGTGCAGGGAAGGTATTTGAGTCCCTGGTGCTGCAGGCAGTAGCCAAGAAAGACATCTGAACCAAATGCCATGAACTAACATCTACTGTACAGTTCTGTCACCAGAAGCTTATTGTTCATAGAGACTTAACTGCAGAGAACCTTTTCTTGGATGCTGCCATGAACATCAAGATTGCAGACTTTGTTTTCAGCAAAATATTCACCTTTGGCAACAAGCTGAACACCTTCCATGGCAACCCTCCTATGCTTCCCCAGAGCTCTTCCAGAGTCAAAAGTAGGATGTACCCCTGGTAAATATGTGTTGCTTGGGAGTTATCATATATACACTGATTAACAGTTCCCTGCATTTTGCTGAACAGAATTGTGAGAAGCTGCATGAGCCAGGACTGCATGTATTCTATTTTACATGTCCATAGAGTCTTAAAACCTCAAGAAATTTCTCATTCTCAGTCTCAGCAAGAGAGCCTGACTGTGCCAGGGTCTGAGGTCTCTATGGCCTCTGTTTCTCCTACAGTCCCCCAGGCTCAGCCCACCTGCACCAGGAATCCAAGTTAGCCTGATTGGCCCAGCCAGGCCTCTAGGCTGTGACCGGCACACAGAAACCATGAGGTGCTGCAGTCCTTAGAGTGGCCCTATAGCCTCCTCTTCCACCCCCATTATCAGCAGCAGTGATAGAGGCCCATATGGAAGCAACTTCCGCATGGGACAGGTGGAAATTTGTTCATTCTTGGCATCTGGGACAGATGCATGACCACCAGAATTTGCCCTGTGGGTGACCTGAGCCTCTCTCTCTGGCAACAACCATGGCCAGCAAGGAGCCATTGGGAGCTTCTTCAGCAACCACAGCTTTGAGTTTAAATGCAGATATATGTATTTCAGGTTTGCCAGAAAGAACTTGAAAACACAGATGATGATGATGATGATGATGATGATGATGATGATGATGATGATTGTTTTTAAGGTAACTTTTTAAAAAAGATTTTATTTTTAAGTAATCGCCACCGAATGTGGAGCTCAAACTCACCACCTTGAGATCAAGAGTCACATGCTCTACTGACCGAGACAACCAGGTGCCCCTGAAAGCACAGATTAATTGGAGATGCTCCAACCTCATGTAGTGGGCAGCCAAGACAGTAATGAAAGGAAGTTGGGGAGGAAGGAAGGATAGAAGTTAGGAGAGATGGAAGCATGGATGGGTGGATGCATGGATGCATGGATGGATTTCCAGAGGCTAGCCCTGCTCATTACACTTTACATAGAATATGGAGATCACCAGCTCCTACGTGCAAGGAGATGATGCAGGAGATTGTCTTGTGTGAACTGAAACAGAAACAGGTTCATCTATGCATGTGTAGCTGGCAGGGCCAAGAGGACCTCCAGCAGTGGAAGACAGAGGTGTGCAAACCACTACAGAGGTCTCTCACCCTGGCTCATTTTAAGTGAGTATTGGTACCCTTACAACCTTCATAAGCATTGCCTCCAAAATAACCAAGAAATTAAGCTTTAAAAGGTTGTAAGGAGAATCCTCAAGTCAAGAGGTGGGGCTGGCTGGCCCTAGCTGCCCACTGGCCACTCTACCCCAACCTAGGAAAAATTGCAGAGACTAGATTGGTGTGTTTGCCCTGGGGCACTACCCTACTGCCTTTTCCCCCCACCCCTATCTCCTTTTCTTCTGTTTGTCCTAGAGGGGAAATGGTTCATGGAGACAAACGAGTCTCCTATTTCCTCAGAAGAAAGGAGGAATAGAGATAAGGTAATGCTAATGTCACAACATCTTGGTTTCTACCACTTTAACATTTGCCCACACAGCTGCTCTCCATTGAAGAGCCTTTGGCATGGAAGTCTGTATGGGATGAAGATTGTCAGTCCTCTGAAGATGAATTTTCATCTTCAAAATGTAAAACTATAATATACAAGGCTTTGACTATCCATTTGCATATTTAAAGATTTCTAGCATGCTCTGCTCATGACAAAATCATCCATTTTTTTCTTTCTCTCTTAAAAATACTTCTGGACCTTGTGTTAGAGACCACAAAATCCCTTCAGTCTATTTCTCCTTCTTACGCAAAAGCCAATAAACTCTGAGAAGCCAGGGGCATGAAATATTCCATCTTCCATTTCATTCTAGAAAGATTTTGTGCTCAGATCAAGCCCTTTGTGGGGCTGGTATGAATTTTTAACCCCGTTCACCACTTTTGATAATTACTACTTGAGGGTAAGGTGTTGTAAAAGTAGGAATTGCTCCTATGAAGTGGAGTTATGAATAACTACTGCTGGAGAGATTTGGTCTTTGCTTCGAGTTAAGTTCCTGTCTGCCATGAGAGTTAAGGGCCACCAAAGTGGGACATAATATGGGTATAATTTGTCCCAGCTTGAATAGCTGTTTCCTATTCCTTTCTGTCTTCTCTTTTTTCAAGGGTGGGGTGGGTGTTTTGTTTGTTTTTTGGTGTTGTTTTAGGTATTTAAAATCTGTGATCATTTTTATAAACTGTCATCTCTGTTTCAACTCCTGAGCTACACTATTCTTCCCATAAATTATGTGTCTTTCTGTATGATGATATACTTGCATTTTGTTGTTGTTGTGAAATGTCTCACTAGGGAGCCATTGAAATGGAGCTGATTTAAGTGGATGCTTGTTTTGTACTGAGGAGGGAAATCATCAGGGTAAATGACACCTGTTGGACCACAGGGATTTGTGCTGGACAGGAAGCACTGGAGACTGAACAGGCACAGTTGCAGTTGACATCATGTCTATATTGGGTCATGAAATTTAGAGATGCTCATTCTTCTGGGTGGAATTTAGTTGCAAAAATTTTTAGGCTGAGCATAATTTATAGATGGCCTTCCATTGAGAGGCCTTTCATTTTTATTCTTCTTCTCCAAGGAAGAGTCTAAAAACATCTAACATGGTGTTTTGCATAAAGCACTTGATGGAAAAGACAATTTCTTTTTGGCTTTCTGGGTACATCACATTACATGCATAAACTCCTTCTGCCCTAGCATGCAAAGTCATGAGGCTGTCACTAATGCACGATAGAGTGAAAGGGAAAAGAACTACGCATTGCAAAACTTGAGTTCTGGTCCTAATTTTCCAAATTTGTGACTTCAGACAAGTCAATTGTAATATAGGCCTACTGTTAGTTTTGAATATTAAATGAAAATAAACTTCAACATTGAAGGCTTAGTATAGTAACTAAGTAGGTGCTTAATATATGCCATCTATCTCAGTGTTGATTATATTTTCTATCTGCCTTGCAGCTCTGTGTGGCCATGTGACTAAGTTCTTCCCCAAGGGATGTAGTCAGAAGTGAGGTGGGCTATTTACAGGTTGTACTGTAAAAGGAGGGAAACTGTCTTCTCTGGTCTCCTTCCTCTATCCTGCCTCTTGGAAAGTGGACATGGTAGCAAGTCCTCAGACCATGTAGAGAAAGACAATATGCTCTGGACATCAGATAAGATGACTTGGTGGAACAAATTCTTTATAGGTTATGAGACAGAGAAATTTCTAGCTCAGTTGAGCTAGATTCTATCTTAGCTAGAAATAGATTCTATAAACACCAAATAAACTGCTAAAGTATTTGTTTTGTCAATATACAAATAATAGTAATTATAAATAAATAATTATAAGTAATATAAATAAATTATAAGTAATTATAAATAAATAAAATTATTTGTATTCATTTACTAATTATACTAAGAGAAAATTAGTATTATAATATTTTTAATATGAAGTACAATAATATATGTGCATATTTTAAATATAGGTCATTATTTTATTTAGTTTGCATATGACATTAAACACATTTTCTGTGTCCACTATCATATCTATACCTTGTTATTTCTGTATTTTCTCACGCACACATATCATAGAGTTATCACACGCATATGCATCAAAATATAGACTATAGTCTTATCTCTATTTAATACCATACAATACTATTTGAGACAATTGAAGTGCGCAATTAAATTACTTCAAATTATAAACATTATTTGAGATGTTACTTTATTACAATAAACTGGTATTTGAAAACTTCATTAGGATTAGAGATTTGTTTTATCCAAGTTTATGTGAAGCCACTTTCTAACAGTCTAACTCCTTTTTGGCCACAGAAGTCATCTTACCATTTCTTAATCCATTGTTTACAAATCCAGAGCATCTTGAATGGAAAAAGATCAGGAATCCTTGAGAAAGAACACTGCAATGCCAGCACAAAGGGAAAACTTAGAGATATTTCAGAAAGGGGTTGGGTCAGAGTGATTCAAAGCATAAGGAATTCATCAGCCATTGCTGGCTTTGAAGGTGAAGGAGGTCATGAGCCAGAGTATGCAGGTGGCATCTACAAGCCAAAAATAACCCCTGGATGAAAGCCAGTGAAGAAATGGGGACCTCAGTCCAACAAGTACATGGAACTAAATTCTGCCAGCGATTGGATTGATCCTTGAAGCAGCATCTTGATTTTAGCCTGGTGAGACCCTTAGAATTCTAACCTACTGGTTGTGAGATAATGAATGGTATTGTTTTAAACTTCTAAATGTGTGGTATTTTGTCACATCTCCAAGAGAAAACTGATAGCACCACCCAGAACATTCTTGTGGTTTACTAGTCATGATGGGCTTGAGGAGAGTTGAGGTCAGGTGATACATGGATTTTTGGTATAAGACCATGTCATAGTGGGCCTATGAGATGTGAAAACACAGCCCTCCCATTATTTGTTCTATTTCCTAAGTATATGATTGAATTAGGCATCCTCAGCAATTTCAAAAATAGTATGAAGATTGTCAAGGAAGAAGAGTCAAGTGGTAGATCGTGGAATACCAGTTCCCTACCAAAATGTAAGTCAAAGAAGTACTGTATCCCTAAGAAATCATACAGGTTAATTTTATCCAAAACTTGAAAGATGCAGGTGTGATTATCTTTATTACAGTTTCATTTACCTTACATGTTGTACTTGGGCTTTGGGAAATAAGGGTTATGAATGTCAGCTTAATAAAGTGATGACTCCATTGGGGATGTAGTTTTTTACTAGAGCAAATTTACTGGTACTTGATGTGGTGCTATTGATCTGGAAAATACATCCCTCTCCCCCTCACTTCAGTAACTGTACCTTAAAGAGTTGGCTTTTACCATGTGGAGATGGCAGTACACCTTCAGGGTCAACAAGAATAGGATCTGTTCGCATGAGTCCCAGATATAATCATTGCTCCAGTTTCTTAGCTCTCATTTGAGAAAAGCACTTAAACCAGGGAGGCCAAGGGTGATAAATGAACCCTTAATAATGGATCCTCTGATTGAACTATATTATTATATTTTATAGCACCTAGATTGATGACATCTGCCCACCTTATATGATATTGCCTTTGGCATATAGCCAGATGAGCCTGTTTGAAGAAACTTTTCAGGTTTTAGTATATGACATTGGGGTAGAAGGAGAGCATTTGAGCTTTCAGAGAATTGACATAACTTTCCATAAGATTTTTCACCTGCAGTTTTTCCCTTTTTTGGAGAACATAAGTCATATGAAAATTTATTAATGGATAATGCTGCTGATTGTTGCAGTTCTGATTGCTACATTCTAATTTGCAGTATTCTGATTGCACTGACTTCTTTCTATACTAAGTAAACCTTACTTAGAAAAGTAAATTTTATTTTACATACCTATGTCATGTTTGTGTCTGTTTATGTCCGAAATGACTATTTGCTATTATGGTGGTTTCATAGCTCAACATGGATGTCCCTTCATGAAAGGTGACCAGTCTACTGCTAAATGTTAGATTTCTAGCAGCAGCGCCCGACCCCGACATAACTGCCACCACCCCTTACTGGCTCCCCACCTCTGCCCTGTGAGAATGCAGTTGCATACCATAGGGGACTAGCAGCCAACTGATGTTGAGTTGAGTGGCATGGACACCTTCTGTCACGAACAGGGAAGCACTTTGTCCTTAATAGAACACACGCTTGGATGTAGGTAAGTCTTTCCTGTGCACCAGAGGTCTTAAAGTTTCCTCCCATCAGATGTATTCATGCAGGTCTTGGATTCAGAAATGAGCAAGTTGAAGAGATGGCTACATTTGGAAGAAGTGATCTGGTGCTAGGTGCAGAAGCACACTGCTCAGATCTTCCCTTGAAGTTTAAGGAGCCATCTTGAAGTTGCCAGAATGTTGCTAATGATAGATGTCAGCTGAGTCTTTCTCCAGGAATTGCTCTTGGAGGGCAGCTCTTCCCCAGAGACAGCTTGTAAACAATGACTGGTCAGTACTAGAGGTATAAACTCTTAGTCTAAATTTAGGACAATTCTAAATGTCCACAGCTCTCTAAGGCATTGACTGAGGCCTCTGTTACCATTTTATTACAGTTCAATTTCTCCCTCTGTCTAAGTTACTTCCCTCACTTTCTTAGAGGCTCTGTTCCTGAGAGTATCCCCAATAAATATACCCCACAGAAGTCTCTGCCTCAGAGCCTTTTCCCCCAATACCCTGACCAAGGCATCTGATTAGTACAGTGGTGATGTACTGTGTTTTGGTGGGGGGGGGGGGGTGGTGTGTTGGATTTTCTAGTACCTACTCCCAGGGACTTGTTGGGGTTTAATATTCATCTTTATTAATCTTATTCTGAATGTGTACATAAAGTGATCTGATCAGGGAGATTCGTATTTATTACTTTATAATTAATAGGTGTGTGATTCCCCCTCACCTGAATTCTTACCCTTGAGGTGATGTGATGAAAGCCAGATAGAAAAACTCTCTACATATGTAGCTGGACATTCCATTGGTGAGGCACAGGGAAAATGGATTCCCTCCTTTTATGCAGGAGAGCTGCCTTCCCTCTCCTCTCCTGGAAGGAAGAAGAAAAACCTTTGCTCTGTGGAGATGGGATGGAAAGGATTCTGGGTTCTCACTTGAGCCTTTTGGAATATACATATATGTCTCTAGGAGTCATAGAAGCCTCATGTATCTTGCTGTTTTTTTTGTGACCTACAGATGTCTCCAAGGTCCTGGGCCTTATTTTCTTTTGAAATGTACACACATACCTCTAGAATTAGGTAAATATCTCTGGAAATCTCTGACTACTCTCCCAGGATCCTAAGTTTTCAGCAGTATTCATCCAGAGTGCCCAGACACAAAGTTATTTTCTTGACATCCCACAGCTTCACAGTTACTGATTAGAAGCCTTGATGTTTTCATTGGAGAAACTTTTGTGATGTGGTTAAACTGTGCAGTTTTAGACTGCCTTTTGAGAATCCTGGACATTCTATGAATTATTTAATATTCTATAATAAAATCCTTTTCTGTTTAAACTAACCAAAGCAGATTCTTTTGTATTTGCAACTAAGATTTTCAGCTGCTAAAGATAAAATTTTTATAATGTTATAAAACATTCAGATATTGTTTAAGAAAACATACATACTTAGTAAAATATAAAAACATGACAAGGAATAATAAGCATCAACTTCAAGATTACTTGATATATACTTCAGAGGTTGAGGAAAGACAGAATTTTGATTGGTAAAAAGCACACAGGACCATAATCATATTGGCAATGTTTTATTTATCATGAGAGAAGGGTACAGGGATGGTCACCGTCTTGTTATAAGTGTGTGTGCATACATATACGTGTGTATGTATATATATATGATATTACAATGTTATATGCAATATCATAAATGTAAATATAATGTAAAATATGTAAATGTAAAATGTAAATGTAAATAAATGTAAAAATATCTAGAGAAAATCTTTTAGTGCTCACTTAACCTGCTACAATAGAGCTTCCCAAAAACCATGGCTTAAGGAAAAACATTCATTTACTCCTCTCTCACATAATAATCTTTAGGAAACAATCCAGGTTTTGGGGGTATCTCTGTTTCACGTTGTCAGAGACTCAAATCCCTTCCTCTCTTATGCTCTGTCCTCCCCCAGAACATTAACCTCATTTTCATGGTAAAATCTGGGTCACAGGTATGTGTGTATGTGCATGCCAGCTCATAGGAAGGGAGAGAAGATCACAAATGTCCAAGGTTAAAACAAGGCCAAGAGCAGGAAGTGGCTCACATCACCTCTGCTAACTTCATGGTACAGAGAACTGATGTCTATGGTCAGACCATAGGCCTGGCTGGGAGGTACCTTTCCAGACAGAGGATATGCCCAGCTTCAATTTTCTTGCTGTGGAAGAAAGGAGGGATGCATTTTGATGAAAAGTAGCAGCCTTCTCCAAAGGAACTTTAGGAAAACTGTGTACAAAAAATAATATTTTAATAAGACACAAATACCTAAGTGTATTTTCTTCCCTGTCACAAGTCTACCAATATTATTGGTCACCATTTAATCTTACCTTAGAGGTAAAATTCTGCATCTGAGCCAGAACAACTCCAGAGAATATGCCTTGTCTTGCTCTTTGTGGGTTTAAGGACTTTGTGTGAGTAACAATCTACTTAAAAGGAAAAGGATTAGAGGGCGCCTGGGTGGCTCATTTGGTTGTATGTCCAACTTTGGCTCAGGCCATGATCTCACAGTTCGTGAGTTCAAGCCTTTCATCAAGCTCTGTGCTGACAGCTCAGAGCCTGGAGCCTGCTTCGGATTCTGTCTGTGTGTGTGTCTCTCTGCCCTTCCCCTGCTAATGCTCTGTCTCTCTCAAGAATAAATAAGCATTAAAGGATTAAAAAAAAAAAAGGAAACAGATTAGAGCTTTCATGAATCTCTTCATTGGATCTCCTGCCATTATTGACCAAAGCTCTCCACAAGTAAACTTGAGTGTCTGCTGTGCAGAGTGCTTTCTCTGCTGTTTGGCTTGCTTTTGTTGGGTTTTGTTATTTGTTTGGCTTGGTCTTGAATTCACCTTTCAATTACATGTTCTCACTTGTCTTCTCATAACAGAGAGTGGAGAGAAAATTGTTTCCTTTGTATTTGTTAGAACGTGTGAAGATCTTCTCCAAAGTAGAGAAAGGTTACTCATCAACAGTGCGTCTCAATTACTATTCTCTCCAACTAACTAATCCTGGTTCCTGTCCATGCTTAAATAAAAGCAATGGTTTGCCGAAGCAGAATTCCAGCTGGTTTACAAATTAGTTTGAGCGTGGTTTGGGCAGCACAGATTTTTCTCTTTCAATATTTGTGGTCCTCCCTCTGAATATTTAAACCCTTTTTGAATAAAACAGTCTTTAAATTGAAAAATGTGGTTATTTCCACATACTCTTTTCAGAAATAAAAGAACTAGAGATAAAAGAACTAGGAGAAAATAGAGATAAAAAAGTAATAGAGGCACACCCCTCCCTTCATCTGCATTCTACAAATAGGGTAGGGCTTAAATTGGAGTCCTTATTTCAGCAATATTGCTGAGGACAGGGATTCCACACTTGACCCTTACCTCCATCCCCAAACACATTTCCCTCTATACCTACCTAGGATAAAAATTGCTAATCAGTATGTTTCCTGCTGAATCCAGCTGTAGTCCATAACTCATTCTCATCAAAATGTTTTAAGTAGGTGCTATATAATTTGGAATTGGTACTCGAGTTGAAAGTATTTGCCAGCCCTAGTCTAACTCTCTGTCTCTTGAATTCTAGTCCAGTATCTTTATATTTACCACTCTGCAATTTTTGCTGTTATACAGATGATTTAGCTATTTTATTTTAGAGCAGACTAAATGAACTTTTTAAAAAATGTTTATTAATTTTGAAAGAGAAAGAGAGAGCATGAATTGGGGAGGGACAGAGAGAGAGAGAGAGAGAGAATCCTAAGCAGGCCTCACACTGTCAGTGCAGAGCCTGCCGTGGGACTTAGACTCACAAACCATGAGATCATGACCTGAGCCAAAATCAGGAGTTGCATGCTTAACCGACTGAGTCACCCGGATGCCGCCAAATGAACTTTTTATATAAATCAAACTACTTTTGTTATATCCATATAGCCAGTCATGCACATTTTTCCAAGGCACAGTTATTTCATTGATAAGTAGTAGTCAAAAAATAGTAGTCATAAAGTTCAGAATCCTGCCTCACAATTTTTACATTTGAATTATATTATAGTTGCATTCTTTTGTTCAATTATTTTTCCTCTTCTTGGGTCATTTTAGCAATGGATCCCTTAAATGCGTGGATGTCGTAAAACAGTTACCTACAGGTAAAATATATTTGCATAACATGAGATACTGATGACTAAAATACGTATACACTCATGCCCAATAGAAAAAAATCCCCAAACTGAATAAATTCTTAATATCTCCTCTTTTCAAAATGTTTTGTGTAACTTTAGTCTTTTTCAGAGTATTCTAATAGACACAATAACAAATGACAGTTAAGATAATGGCTATTGAACCAGATAAATGTGACAAACAAGACTGGATCTGCCTAACACAGGATATTGGGCCAAATTCTATCATAAATCCACACATGAGACTTTCTCTAAGACATCCTGTCTGCAGTCAAGGGCACAATTTAGTTCTTGGTGGTTATGTCTGTGTACAGCTTGAGTGGTGAAAAAAGAAGGGGTTTAGAATAATTCAGAGTTCCACCATTGTTCCTTGCTATGTTTTGGTAGATTTTGTAAATAGTTTAAATTAGACTTCAAGAAGAGAGACCACACAGAAAAACAGTCTTGCATCTTGTTCAAACTTTACAAGTCAGTTTCTCCATCTCTTGTGATCATGCATACACATTTAAAGACAAGGAAAGTAGCTATTCAAATTTCCATGCACTCACCACCCAATGAGGAATGCCATGCTAATTAGATTACAATTTCTAGATTCAGAGTGACTGTTGCCTCCTGGTGCCTTGAATTGACGTTGACATTTTGAGTTATCATTTTATGCCTAAATATGAACCCAGAATAGCGCTTCTTTTATAAAGGAACCTGATATTAAGTCTCCATTAGATGTTGGTGATTTTTGTGTATTAGTAATTGTGATGATGGATGATGTAGGATTAATTATCAATCATAGTAAATAACAACTCAAACTTATACCTTTGTGTATACCAACCCCCCCTCCAGATTTATAAATGTCTTATCTGAGTTTTTCTTGCATCAAAGCATCTCTTTCTTTTAACTTGGTTTATTTGTGATATTTAATGTAACTGGGTTTCTAAGAACTAAGAAAAGGCTTAAGGCATTGCGTCTTCCTTCTCTTCCTTTGTGCTGCCCTCTTCTGGAAGTAGTTGGAATGGCAGTAGTATAAATGGAATTTTCTCACCTTTTTTCCCCCCCTCTTATGATAAGTTCTTTGTACGGTCATAAAATTTATAACTTTAAAGGAGGTTAGGTTACATTCTGTCTAGTGTATTTATTTTACGAATATAGAGATGAATTTTTATCACATCTTATCCTTTCCTTATTTCTCATATTCTGAAAGAAAAAAAAAGTGCCTCTGCATTTTGGGTATTATCCTCTCAAAATTATAATTTTAATCATTTTCCACTTACAGCTCAAATTATTATCATTCATTGCTTTTTTAACGTTTATTTATTTATTTTGAGAGAGAGAGAGAGAGAGAGAGAGAGAGAGAGAGAGAGAGAGAGAATTCTAATTAAATTCTAGGCTGTCAGGGCAGAACTCAAAGTGGGGCTGGATCTCATGAACAGTGAGATCACAACCTGAGCTGAAATCAAGAGTTGAACACTTGACTGACTGTGTCACTATGCATCCCTCACTGATCACTTTTTTTAACCAAGTGCCATGATTAGTACATGTATGTATATCCTGTATTCCCAAATTTCATGATCCACGATGAAAACAGTTGACAAAAAATTGTTGGCCACAAATTTGACTCAACTCTTCCCCTAATATAAAATGAAAGGCTAGGGCTATAGGACTATAAATTTCTGAACTTATTTTCTCACACCTATATTATTATTTTAAAGGTTGTATGGATAAATTCAAGTTTTGTAATCTAAATATGTAGGAATTGTTTTTGAAATCCACCTACTTTGCCACTGCCATTGGCATAAATATGGTTTTTCGAATTATACCCTCAATGTTAGGAGTTCTTCAACCTTTTTTCTAGAGTAGCACTAGTAATGTGACTTACCTCCACTCCATTATCTCTCTTTTCTAAATGTTAAATTCTTGGGAGACAGATTCCAAATGGCCTAGTTCAGGTCTGAAAACTACCCATGAATTAACTAATAGTGTGGCCAGAGTGCCTGGTTTCTTAGCCCAAACACCTACACTTGTATGCAAAAATCATTCTCAGAAAAGAATGAGTGTGAATTGAGTACCTCTTCATAATACTATTTATCTATTGCTATGTAATAAATTGCTACAAAGGTAGTGGCTTAACATATTTATTATTGTACAGCTTCTGTGGTGTCAGAGTCTGGGCATGGCTTCTCTGGCTTCTCTGACTTAGGGTCTCTCATGAGTGTGAAGTCAAAATGTCAGCCAGGGCTGAAGTCTCATCTGAAAGTGTTACTGAATGAGGATTTACATCCAGATTGAAAAACTGACAGAATTGATTTGCTTCATCCCAGTGTACAAGTCCAGAAGGCAACACAGGCTGCTAGTAAGATGGAAGTTATAATCTTATCTAATTTAATTGTGGAAATGATATTCCATCACATTTGGCATATTTTGTTGGTTAGATACAAGTCACAGGTTCTGTCTACAGTCAAAAGGAGAGGATTATATTAGGAGGGACCACTGAAGGGTGATGCCTACTATAAGCACTATTAATCAACCATAAAGACATTTTAGTTAGTTCAGCAAGTACCATATATCTACATATATCTAACAGAAGGCATTATATTTAAAAAAAGGACAAGATTCTTGCTATTACCCTTATAAAATTTCTAGTCTACCACATTATTCAATAGACTCAAAACTATATAGAAATAATAGTTCAGACTGTATATTCCTCTTCTTAAACCTTTTTAATTGGTTCATGTTGCTCTGAGACGAAAATACAATTTCTTATCAAACCTCAGCATGGCCTGTATTATCTAGTCCTCAACTACTCTGACATTTTCACTTTGTGTTTCTTCCCCTTTTCCACTATGTTCTACCCATGTAAGCATCTGACAAATGCTAGGACATGTGTATCTTTGAAAACATTTAAAAAAAAAAAACTAAAAAAAAAATTATGTCATTAAATTCCCACCATTAAAACCTCAATCATACAAAGAATGTTTGGCTTTAAACAATATAATTTCATATTGTGACCACTAAGATAAACTAGTTGTCAAAATGTACCCTTTGATAATGAACTGCCCTGATTTGCTTTATGGGACTGTTAGTTGTACGCTGCTTGATTGCTGAACGCAGCTTTCCATAGATGAATGTTTTGATCCAAAGAAGTAACTTAACTAGACCTCAGAGTCCTTGGGACAGTGTGCAAGAGTTGGAAGGATCCCTATAGGTTATGTACACCAATCTTATTTATTTATTGTTCACTGTTTTTGTTTCCTGCATCAAAAAATGCCTTCTTACCAAGCAACTGCAGAAGTTCTCTTGGCTCTAAGAGAAACTTCTTAGCAATTGTTTTTAGCTCATCTTATGGCCACTTACTGACCAGGATCCTTTTTTTCTTGGTCAAAAGACATATTTGAAGTTATAGCCACACTGAAACCCACCTATTCTGACTCAAAAGCTCATGGTCTTTCTTTACATGGAATTTACATCTTCTCCCCTAATTCCTTTGTCTTTGTCTTAAAGTTCACCTGAGTCAGTAAGATCTTTCTGCATCGTCCATCAAACTGACCCCATGATCTATTTAAGGTTCTGGAAGCCTTGAGGTGACATGTATTGTTTCTCTTACACATTTTTCCCCCATTTTTTCCCTTGTTACTTACTTTGATCTGAAACATCTGATTCAGGAATTACAAATGGGTAAGTAAAAGAAAATGATCTTTCTCTCTCTTTCTTTCTCCTTTGCTTCCTTTTCCCTTTTCCTTTAATTTTTCCTTCACCATCTATTACACAGGAGACATTTTTGTCATATCCATGTTCAAGGTAGAATGCATAGAATTTGAACAAAAAACCTGTTGGTTTCTATCATAAAGCCTATAAAGAAATTGGCAGATTATGCATATACTTTGGCCCTCCTTCTTTTTCCATATAATTGTTGATGTCACTTGAGAATGTTTTATACCTGGTATAGAAGAAGAAAAGAGAAGGAAAAGTCAAGGACAGAGTAGGATGACTTCATAATTAGCTGGAGGATATAGGCTTTCTGGGTGTAAATTACATAGGGGCAGTGTTTTCAGTCAAGTGAAAACTGACTTGGAAGTAGATTTAGCTACACGTTTTGGGTCTCTAAGGGACTCTGATCTTTATGCTATTTAAAGATGATCACTCTCTGGGTGAGCCAAGCTGAGGCCAAAAGAACAAGGCTCCCCTGCTTCTCCTGAAAGTGTTGAGATTTATTTCTCTGGGGTGGCCTAAGTGAGTACCGATTCATTCCAACAAATCATCCTGTTTTCATTTAGAGATTAATATGTTACAATATAACACCCAAAGAAAACTGGAGGAATTAGTAATGATATATTTCAAGAACCATCGTACCATAAAATAAATTGAAAACATAGGGCCTGTTGTATGTTTAGATATACAGAGACTTGCATGAGATTACCTAAAGGAATAATTTTGAAACGTAGGCCAGGGTGTTAGAGAATTAAAGTATCTGGGTTTCACATACATTTATGAGAAATCACAGTTGGAGTTACATTTAGGATTAACAATCTGTGTTATATAGATTTCCATTTTTACTGTTGGGATTTATTTACATCAGTTCCTTCCCATTTAAACATGATTCGTTCACTTATTCATTACATTAATTCAATAAATATTTATTGTGTGCTAAATACATGCTAGGCATTTAGGATAAAAAGATTTATAAGTGTGGCATTCTGCTGAGAGGAATTTATAGATGTTGAGACTAGAAGTCTCTGAGGAGACTTGTTCTGCTTCTTCATCCCTCCTTCTTCCCTATGGGAGGAGTAGAGGAAAATAATGATGAGGCAAGATATAATGCTACTTTGCAGTTAAAACATAGATCTGGAGTATAATCCACTTATGATCATATTATTTCATATTTTCAAAATCCTCCAGTTCTTGGGGCGCCTGGGTGGCTAGTTAGTTGAGCATACGGCACCGGCTCAGGTCATGATCTCATGGTTTGTGAGTTCGAGCCCTACATTGGGCTTGCTGCTGTCAGCGCAGAGCCTGCTTCAGATCCTCTGTCCGCCCCCCCTCTGCCCTTACCCCACTTGTGCTCTCTCTCTCTCAAAAATAAATAAACATTTAAAAATAAAATAAAATAAAATAATAAAATAAAATAAAATCCTCCAATTATTTACCTAAATATTTGGGCCAGAGTCCTTCCAGTTGCTCTTCAAGATCCATTTCCTTGATTTCTGGCTTTTCCAGCTGGGTTTTACCAAAGGGAAGCCCCAGCAGATCAGAAGGAGGCAGGAAGGTAAGGTCACTAAGACCCTGGCACTGATTCTTTCCTTCCTGGGTGATCATCTTGGGATGGTGGCACCCTTCTACCAAAAGTCATTGCTCTTCTCTAGGCCCACTTCTCTGCAAGACTCTGATTGTCGGTTCCACCAAATGCTGTCACCTCTGTCTTCTGAGCTTCTGCGTAACAGGCTTTAGTGTTACTAACTCTAAGTGCTTCAGCGTTACTGTGGTTTATCTGACCCTCTGCCTGTGCTTTTGAAAATAGTTCCTTCGTCAATAAATGTGCCTAGTATTTTTCTATTTTGACTATTGGAACTCTGATTATTACAGTGTTAATGTCATCCTACTGTGGTTTCTTTATTAATTTGCTTCCTGACTTTGTTCTACAAAACCCCAAGGCAGTTTGTGGTACATATTTACTGTTTTTAGATACAAAATTATAATTTTCAAAGAATCCAAATCTAAGTAAATATAATAAATTTAAAAATAATACTCTTTTCTTAGACCAATAAATATATTCTCACCTATTTTCAAACTTTATAATGATAACAGTATAAACATAAAGATCTCACATACAAAATGAGATGGATAAAATTGTGCCGTAAACAGAAATATTTTACTCTTTGGTTTTTTTGGTATTTCTCATTCTTGATTTAGTTTCTTTTCCATTCTTCAAAACAGAAATGAAACAATACTTCTTTCATTTCTTATTTCAGGATTGTTACGGTATTCTCTGACTTTTAATGGAGCATGTGTAGCCTCACAGTCTGACAAATCTGGCAAGATTTCTTAAACAGAAGTAACACTCTTTGACCAACAGGTGTTTTGTTATTCTCACAGGTCCAATCAAATGAGTGAGTTAAAAATTCAAATGTAGTTTAGCAAACTTTTTTCAGCTTAAAGAATTTTTTTTGTTAAGATGGTTCAACCAATACTTCTGAAAATAAAGCATAAGTCCTGGTATATTAAATGACTTTTTAATTCACATGTATTACAAATATTGAATATATTCATTTATATGTATTCCATGGGATATGTTGATATGTTTACAAACAGATTAGAATTTTAATCAATCAAATTGGAGTACACTCTGTTTTCCTCAAAATATGACCTCTCCACTCTGTAAAATTTAAAGTAACCTGAGATTTCTCCTGGCCCCAAAGATGTAGAACATCAAAGCTATATAATCAGAGGTTTTTAATCTAGAGTCTATGGCCTTTGGTCCTTGGGTAAACCATAGAGGTTCACAAGGCCTAGGATATTACTGTATGAAAAATATCCATATTTGTTGCATATTTGTACTTTTCTGTAAGAACTTCTTAAGAATTCAAAAGATTAAGAACCACTAATTTTTAATTTTTATTGAGCATCCACTCATTTATAATTTTTATTGAGCATGATAGATTTTTCTATTGTTGAAAACATTCAGGAGACTTACATTATAGGGCCCCTGCTTATAGGGTCCTATATCCAGATAAGAATAGGCATGTGACTAGTTTTTGTCAATAGAATATGGGTGAATGTGATGTGCACCGTATCTGAGAAGAAGCAATAAAACATTTTGAAGTTTTGGCACTTTTTGGGTTAACCTTGACTATCAAACTAGAGACCCCAGATACAGGCTGTTACACCAGCCTGGGTCCTCTGATGGAGCAGTACATAAAATTTTGGGGGTATCTTTGTTTCTGCAGGAAAAATCACCCTATTCTGACTCAAAATAAGAGGTCAATTTCCACATAATTTCTTAAGTAGACTAAATTAATTTTCCTGTGCTTGGGTTAAATAAGTAAATCAATGAAATATTCATTTATTATTTTCCACACCATTCCACAATGGCTGGTATGTCATCATCTACAATTGCCTCAGCAGTGCTTTCTCTCTTCCAAAAACTTTTCACGAATCCTTTCTTGTTAAAATCAGTTCACACACTTTGCTTCCAGTGTAGAAAAAGTAATAGAGACCATACTGAATAGGGACCTTATTGAAGCAATAAGACAGATACAGACAAAATCTATGAAACAAAGCTTTTCAAGATCCTAGATAACACTCAACAAAAGACAGTGATCCCAAGAGATAGGAAACAGATGAGGTGCATCTTACCTGACAAAAATCCTCCCACTGGTTTATTAAACTACTATTATTTAAAGTTACAAATTAGTTTAGCCCATGAAATAATAAATTTAAACCCCTAACTTTGTTTTTTTAATATTGAAGATATTTTCATTCCTTGGGTAACCTCATCAATAAAAACTAGAAAGTGGTTTAAGCATATGTTGATTTAATGATAAAATAGCTGAAGTCATTCATTCTGCAGCCAAAAAAATGCGTGTTGAACTGTAGAAAAAAATTACATTCAGATGACAATTAAACAGCTTCTGAGTATGAGTGATCTTCGAGGATTCTAACCTGAAACTCTTGGAAAACAGCTTCCACATGAGTTGGCTTACAAAATTCAGCTTGTTTCTTATTACAATGAGCGTTGCATTTGCAAACTCAGGTTTCATCCCAGTATTAAATCATGACGCTTTTGCTGTGCAGAGGGCAAGAACAATTAGGAGCTCTTTCATTGAAATTAAAGACTTCATGACTCTGGGATTCTATTAGGAAATGATACTCCTAGCTTTATACACTTAAATTATACTTTATATACTTTAAGTATACACTTAAGGGAATTATTAGTGGGCATTTTTATTTAGAAAAATCCCCCAAAGAAGAAAATATGCAAGACTTTGAATGTGTAAAGTTGCTTTCAAAAATGACAATTACATATAAGTTTCAAAACAAATACAAAATTATTTAAAATTTTTTGAAATTCTTTTTGGAATAAGCAGCAATCTATAAGGATACTTCAACGAGGAGAGAAAAGGGGGGAGGCTAGACACTGGATTCTCTTCACAGATTTGTCACTGGGTGTCTCTAAGGCTTGCAGCAAGGCAACTAGTCTAGCTATGCCTTTGTTTCTGCATTCTTAAAA
This sequence comes from Acinonyx jubatus, assembly GCF_027475565.1. Taxonomy (NCBI): domain Eukaryota; kingdom Metazoa; phylum Chordata; class Mammalia; order Carnivora; family Felidae; genus Acinonyx; species Acinonyx jubatus. The sequence continues at coordinate 97,193,986 of NC_069385.1, forward strand.
TGATAATTTTTTAATCCTCTCCCAATTAGGAAAGTCTATAACATTATGAAACAACCTAAGAAAGTCATGCCAAAGAATAAAACATAACTGCCAACAATGTCAAAATGTTTCACAGTTCTCAATTACCCTGTCATAGTGTTATGTGAGAAAAACAAAATGAGAAATTTGTAGTTTTCATTTTGAATTCAAATTTAAATAAATTTCCATAATAAATAAATAAATAAATAATTTCCTGAGCTAATAAATTCTAGATATTATAACGTATAAAAATGCTAATGAAGGATGAATTCAGTTGTAAACATTTTGTTTTTGTTAGAAACACACATATACATATATTCCCAAATGATAAACATTAGTTAGAAATCTTAACCAGATAATAGTATGCATTTGACAGCATTTGTATTAATTCTTCTCTAAAGAATATAAAGAGAGGTGCCCACATTTCCACATACCTTGGCCAGCGTAAAATCCATTTGGAAATGGGTGGGGATTCAACTTCACTGCTTTCTCTGGTATTGACTCAAGTATTGACACATTTACGTTAGATTCAAAAAAGCCATTATTTTTCATCAGTGAACATTTTGGGGGTGGCTACTGCACAAATAAATGTACAGTTTCCAAAATCATTATAATCAATATTTTGATGTCTTAGAGTAAACAATCAGTAATTAAAAATTGATACATAAGCTTACAAATAAGACTCTGCAAATGATTTTTCAGCTTAATCATGAACATATTTTTACTCTAGTAAGGTCACTTTTTTGATTTACTATATATTTGAGCATGTCCCTTAAAACTCTTATGTTTCAAATAGCTATGAAGGGAATATATTTGTCTGGATAATTAATGCCAGCAACCCTCAAAACTTGGTGACGTAACACAATAAAAGTTAATTCCCTGCTGACATCCAATATCATGAGAGTCAACTAGCACTTGCGTTGGTTTCCTTCAGGCAGTAATTCAGGAGTCCAACCTTCTTCCATTGAGTGCCACCAGCCTCTGAGGAAGAGGAGAGGGAGTATGTAAAAAAGGCCCATGGCGATTTCAGGGCCAGGCCTGGGGGTGTACTTCTCCCCTTTCCACATCTCATTCACTGGAAGCTACTCACAGGGTCTCAGTCTGATGCAGAGGATGGCTGGGAAATGTCATTTTCCTGACTGCCTAGGAAGAAGTAACAGATCAGAGAACATCTAGTCAGTCTCTAACACAAAGAATGCAATTTTAACATTTTAAAATCAGTGGTGTTCCAGTATTCTCTCCTCAAATTTATGTTCCCTATTAGCCATTCTGGCATTCCCTAACTTGCGTCATTATATCTGTGTGGGGATAGGAGATCATGGCCATGCCAAGTATGGAACTGAAACTAAAATCTCAATATAAGCCAAGTTCCTGTCAAAGCTAGAAGAAATCTATCCACTGGGGAAGAAAGATGACAAAGAAGTTTGTCTATATCAGTGTAGACCATGGGTGATCTATTTTTTTTTTTAATTTAAACTATCTTTTTGCAATACTACATATCAATTATTCTTCAATAAAAAACAAAATTCATAAAAAGATGAATTGAAATGTTTTTTACATTAAATCTCTATGACTATATTATTATTGGCATTGAGAAATAAAATATGTTTGACTCATTAAAAAATGTCTATCCTTTTCAATGTCAGAATACTTTCTACTGATTTCATGACTTATCTTTATTACTTTCATTTCTTATTCTGGAAAGTGAGAGTGCAATGGGGAAGGAGGGGTGGAAAGGGAAGGGGAAGGTGAATACCAGTCAGAAAAGGAGTTGTTTCCAAATTCAAGTCCATATTGTACAAGCTAGGTGATGTTGGGCAAGGCAAATTACTCAGGTTCCTCTTCTGTAAAATGAGATAATAATACTACTACTCCATGGTTTTCTTTGAGAATTCATTTATATATATAAAGTGCTTAGAACAGTGCCTGGTATAATGTAAATGTTAGCTACCAATATTAACATACTATGTGTTTTATAAATATGTAATATAAGATATCAAGATAATCTAAAATACTTGTAAATTTGCTGATATCATAAAACATTCATGCTCTTAGAAAGAGTTTTATCTTCTTATTCTGCATGTTTGCTTTTAAAAGTTTTGCTTGTTATGGAGAATGTCTCCTTACTAGTGTATTTAATATCTGAAGGCATAAGATACCCTTAAAGATGAATTAATAAACACAGATTTCAATATCCTCTTGTATAATAAAAACAACTTACAATAGCTTCTTGGGACATACCGTTAGATCGTCATTACTTTACCTTTTAATGTGGCTGAATAGAAGTTCATACTAGGAACAGAACCATCAACTTTCCTATTCTCTTGTGTTTGCATTATTAGGATTATATATTTTGAAGATTGTTTTTGCAGGAATAATTTAAAACCACATGACCTTTTTATTAGATTAGATGATATGCAAGAATTTATCTGAAATCCACTTATCAGATCACAGATAAACGGAATAATTCTGTTTCTCCTTCATTGACTCATATATTTCCAGTGCCAGATGCTATAGAACATTTTGTATCATTACTTTTGGTCTTGTATCTTTGTGCCTTGATGTTGGGTAAATTGGAGGAGGAAGGTAGTTCCTGGACACATCATTTGTACACTGAGATGGTTAGTAAGTATTCACCTCTACATGAGAGTACCTGCGAACTAAATGAACGTAGCCCACCAAGCCAAAACTAAAGAAATCCCTTAGGGCAAATCCTAGCCAGATGGTCAAAATGCCGATGGCCACTCCTATACTGCCTGGTGTGAGGAGAAATATGATGGAAAGGAGTCTGTGAAATGAAACAGGGATCTTATCTGGTTGCAGTTAGATTATCAAAAACAAATACCCTGTAAATTTATTACTAGAGTCCCCTTCAGGGGCCTTGAAAGAGGCCCATGCACATGAAAGATCCTGAACTTCAAGTTTTCCTAGTGTTTGAGTAAATACACTTTTGGGTTAGGAGACTTCATAGCAGAATTTGATAATTCCCAGTGCAAAATCCAGATTAACTTGAACTGCCCCACAGTGTGATTTCCTGAAGATCAAGGCCAGGACGGTTTAATGGGCTCTTCACAGTGACAGGAACAATGCTCATTCTGGTGGATACTTAGCAATTACTTACCTAAGAGTATTAATTTAATTAATTTATTCGATTTCTTGATCTTGAAGCCAAACAGTTGTACATTTTGCTGTCAAGTAGCATACTCTGTTACAGCAGGAAAAGGAGAATTTTTGACTACCAGAGTAGACTGTTTTTTTTCAGTTAAAAAAAATTATCAATGTTTTTATTTATTTTTTGAGAGACAGAGAGAGACAGAGCATGAGGCATGAGTGGGGAAGGGGTAGAGAGAGAGGGAGACACAGAATCCAAAGCAGGCTCCAGGCTCTGAGCTGTCAGCACAGAGCCCAATGCAGGGCTCGAACCCACAAACCGCAAGATCATGACCTGAGCCGAAGTCAGATGCTTAACAGACTGAGCCATCCAGGCACCCCATGTTTTTTTCCACTTTTAATTCTTATTCGTGCACTGTGATTTGTATAGGCATTAGAAGCTCTTCATGGTTTTCGGCTGAATGAATTACTTAGTACTGAGCCATAAATGTCAACCGTGTATTTCTATGTTTACCTGTAGATAAACAGTTGAGCAGTATTGTTAGGATATTCTGCAGGATAATTTAAAAACTACATTTAAGACTTTTACTGCTGGGCCACCTGGGTGGCTCAGTCGGTTGAGCATCCAAATTCACTCAGGTCATGATCTCATGGCTCCTCAGTTGGACCCCCACGTTGGGCTCTGTGCTGACAGCTCAGAGCCTGGATCATGCTTCGAATTCTGTATCTCCCTCTCTTTCTGCCCCACCCCACTCGCACTCTGTCTCTCAAAAATGAATAAATGTTAAAATTTTTTTCAAATAAAAAAAGACTTCTAGTGCTATTGTTCTATAGACTTTGATTTTGGAAAGTGCTCAAGAATGTTTAAATTTGTTCTCCAGGTCTCATTTGAGATTATAGCTTATTAAAAGTTTAAAATCTTTGAGAAAGTCATAAAATATATTAATAAGATTTATAAACTATTAATGTGGCTAGGAATAATTTTAATCTGTTAATGCCTGATATTATTTCTAATTTCTTCCTTCCCCCCTCCCATTCTCTCTTTCTGTTTGCCTCCCTTCCCTTCCCTTCCCTTCCCTTCCCTCCCCTCCCCTCCCCTCCCTCCCCTCCCCTCCCCTTCCCTCCCCTCCCCTCCCCTTCTTCCTTCCTTCTCCTCCCTCCCTCCTTCTTTCTCTTTTTCTTTCCAGACAATATCAGCTGTCAAATAGATATTGGCCGGTCATTGGCTTCTGTCACTTAATAATTCCTTGCTCCAAAAGAAGTTAATTCTCTTATAGAAAAATCAGACTTCCTTGATTTGTTATAAATAAATAAATTTTCTGGAAAGTGATGGGTTCAGTGCATGTATTTTGAGCAGTCATCCATACTAAGTGATTAAAGATATTTTATATATCAAAAATCTATTTTTACCAAAGATCTACAAAGATATTTAAAAATGAGAAGTATCTGATACTTGTATATCTTCACTGGGGGTCCTATTCATGAAAATAATTGACATACCTGATACAGTATTTCTGATGAATCAAGATTCTTTAAATGGTGTTCAAAAAATAATGAAAGGACAAGTGTCCAAGATATAATGAACAAATTGTTCTTGTTTCTTTCTGGGATAAATCTTAGGTCAGTTTTGCAGAGACTCATTGGGAGTTAGGAAGGAGTCGTTTCTTCTTGAGATCAGGATGTGAGCATTCAGAGAATAACTCACATGCATGAGACCTCTTTACAACTTTCCTTTCCTTTAAAACTTTCCTGTATATAGGAATTAGTTCTACAGAACAGACTTCCTCAAAGTACTTACCTTTAGCCCATACATGCCAAGGATGTTGTTACCACTGTTGATATGGTCGTAGGTAGTTAAAATAGAAAAGTTGGTTGACTGGACATTTTATTTTGTTCATATCACCAAAAGTCAGATGCTATGTTTTCTCATGGGAAACTTCTTTAAAAATATCTCTGCTCTGGGAATGGTTTTGGAATTCACACACCAAGGTTAATACAGAATGTCTTGGACAGTATTAGAGTTATTATTTGTTTTTAAATTTTTTAACATTTATTTATTATTGAGAGACAGAGAGAGACAGAGCATGAGCAGGGGAGAGGCAGAGAGAGGAGGAGAAACCAAATCCAAAGCAGGTTCCAGGCTCCCAGCTGTCAGTACAGAGCCCAATGCGGGGCTCGAACCCACAAACCGCAAGATCATGACCTGAGCCGAAGTCAGACACTCAGCCAACTGAGCCACCCAGGCACCCCAGTATTATAATTATTTTAAACACATGACAGAAGTCATGCTGTGAGAATTCTGAAATGTGAAATAATAATTCTGTCTGCAATCATATCTTAGATAATAAAAATAGGTAATGTCCACTCCTTGTATCCAATCTTGATTTTTCACAAATCTAAAAATAGCAATTCTCTCTTGGAAAATAGAAATTCAGCATCAACATTTACTAAAATGAATGAGATTTGGGGCACCTGGATGGCTCAGTCAGGTAAGCATCCAACTTCAGCTCAGGTCAAGATCTCATGGTTTTCGGGTTTGAGCCCCGCATTGGGCTCTGTGCTGACAGCTCAGAGCCTGGAGCCTGCTTCAGATTCTGTGACTCCCTCTCTCTCTGCCCCTGCCCTGCTCATGCTCTCTCTCTCTCTTTGTCTCAAAAATAAATAAAATATAAAATAAATAAATAAAACGAATGAGATTTGATACAAGAAGGGTTCAATTTAAGCAAGTTAGGTGGAATTAGATGTCAGTGTAGAAAAATAAGTTCAATATTTTCCTTTTTATTTCTTTTTCACTACCCAACCCTCAACTATGTCAGAGTTAAAGGAAATGAATTAAACCTTTAACAGGTGTTTTGCAAATGCCAAACATCAACAGAAGCCAGTATTCACTCTTTTAAAAAATAGCAAATTTGTTACTTATTTTCTGGTTTAACAGGAAGAATATATTTATCATATGGCAGACAACTAAAAAACCAAGAAAGAACAAAAATATCCCATTTAAACTACCAGTTAGAGGAAACTACTATTAACATAGTGATGTATCACTTTATAGACATTTGTGTGTATAAGCATATGAAAACATTGGTACTTTGCAGATATTTGTGTATGCATGCTTTTGAGAGTGTTCCTATTTAAAAAATTGATTCATACTCTTTTTGTAGTATTATTTTTTCATTTAATTCCAGGAGATAAGCTGTCTTTGCTTTATTCACTGATGTATCCTAGTGCCTGATACATAGTAACCATCAACAATTATTTATTGAACTCACTGGTACAGTATGACTTTTATTCGTGTATCAGTAAGTATTTTTGAATATATTATACTTAATGGCTGTATGGCAGTGCATTATAGCTTAAATGGTAAGCATACTACTGCTGGGAATTTAGATTTTTTTCCAATTTTTGATGCATAAAATTCCAGGACACCTTTTGTTCATGATTCCTTTTTCTGTACAACTTTGGTTATTTGAAACAAATTTAAAGAACTAGAATTATTTGAAATTCTCCGTGTTAAAAAAGCTTCTATAAAAAATTGACTCCTATGCCTCCTTCATGGAAATAGTATTTTCTATTTCCTTTGATGGACCCTCCCTCTGATATTCTCATCCAGAAGGTATTAGAGGGATTGGCCCCATCTCTGAAGCCATTCTCTGGGCCACAGTGAATGGGCCATGACTCAGGAATGGATACATAATTTAATTCCAGCCATTGAGGTGAGAAATATTGACTATTGGGAAAATAATTTCTTGGCTCCTTTGTGGAAAGGAGAAAGAATACAGCTATGAGAATTATTGTGTATTGGGGTTAACTTTAGGGTAAACACTACTGAAGCAAAGACATGGCAGAAAGAATCTGGATTTTTGTGCACTGGGGCTAGTTCTCACTTGAAGCTTGACCTAACTTGGAAATTTTTAGTACCTGAACTGAAAAATTTCTTCCTTTCTCACTATGAGGTAAGTTTGCTATTTGCTATAATATAAATATCCTGATACAATGATAATTCCTCACAGCGTAAAAAGAGATAATTTTCCCCAAATCTACTCAGTATTGGTTGTCATTATATATTGGCTGATTTCATAGGAAGCACATTATATTTCACAATGTTTTGTGTTTTATACAACTGCTAGTGAAGTCGAATATTTTGCTTATGATCATTAGCACTATTTAATTCTTGTATGGTTCTAATTCCTTGTAAGGCATTCCAAACACTTAGGTCCCATGAGATACATCAATATCCTTTTGTTTATTTTAATCCTTTATTTTGGAATAATTTTAGATTTGCACAAAAATTGCAAAGATATTGCAGAGGGTTCCCGTATGCTCTTCAGTCTTCTTTCCCCGACATCAACATCTCACAAAATCATGTTGCATTTGTCAGAACTAAGAAATAAACATTGGTACAGTACTATTAACTAAATTACAGACTCTTTTTGGGTTTCAACAGTTTTTCCATTAATGTTGTTTTTCTGTTCCACGATCCAATCAAAGTTATATTTAGAACATTTATTCTTGTTAGTGAATTTCTCTCTGAAGGTCTTCAAATTCTTGCAATAGAATTTCACTTGCCTAAGTCCATCGTGAACATACAAACTGCTAAGTGATTTTTAACATTAAGCTAATTTGAGAAAGAACTTCCTATGACAATGCATTCATTATTTTTGTTTTTATTGTCTTGTCTGTAATAACACTCAGCGAGTATCTCGAATGATACAGAGAAGACTGACTCCGTGTTTGGCTAATAAATAGGCTGATTCTAAGTTGTGGGTACAAGATGAGTACCATAATTTCGGAGGTCACCTCCAAATTTGCATTTGCTTTGGAATAAGAAGGGCTCAATTTCAAATACTAGAACATGTACCCGCTGTGTATGATTGTGGGCAACTTACTTAAATATCGACTTTGGGTTCCTTGTGTGTAAACTCTCACTGGATTAGGCATTCCAAACGTAACATGCTGAACTAGGAATATTCGATTCCTTCTCCCTCCTCTTCCTTGTGCTCCCAGCTGTTGCCTCTTAGAGAACAGTATCACCTTCAATCCTCTGGAAGCCCTGTAGATGTCATGCACTCATTCCTGTCTTCCACATCCTCCACATGTGGCCCGTCACCGTGTCCACCCCCCACCCACAGCTGACTTTCCCAAGAGACCTCAAATTTATCAATTTCTTTGCTTCCACTATTAACATCCCAGTTCACATGATTTTCACCTCTTATTTGGATTACTGCAACAGCTTCCTCATTATCCTTTCTGATTCTAATTTTACTCTTATAATCCATTCACCACAATGTACTCAGGTACTATTTAAAAAATGTAAATCACAGCTTGATTTTTTAACTTAAAATTTTTTACTTAAAAATTATTTTACTTAAAAATTTCCAATGGCTTCTCACCTCCCTTAGAATAAAATCTGATTTCCTTTTTGCTGTCTGAAAATCTCTGTACGAGCTGAGTCCTGACTTCCTCCTAATAATCTCCCATTATTCTTCCCTTCACTCAGGAGGGAAGCTGCACTGGCTTTTGGTTTGTTTCTTGAACAAGCTTCGCTTTGTGCAACCTTAGGGCCTCTTGTCCTTGCTATTTTCTCCCCTGGAATATGTTTCCCTTAGACTATTTCAAGGCTGGATTTTTTTCTTCTTATTATTACTGAAGATCACTTCCAGCTTAAAGAGGTCCTTCCTGTTTGAAATTTTTGTGGTGTATATTTTTACATTTATTTTCTCTTTGTCCGTCTTATGCCTTTAAAGTGTAAGCTCCCTGAGAGCAGGAAACGTGTCTGTATTTTGCTTTTTGCTAGTATAGTGGGTGGGACCTAACAAGCTCTCAACAAATGTTTGCTGACTGAGAAATGAAGGATAAAATGATGCCAGTTTAACATTCTGCTGAAGTTGGGAGGAGAAAAGGGAGAGAAAATACGACTTTAAAACATGTATTTAACGGAGACTCTTGCCTACTAGATTTTTTTCATGACGTATCTGGAATGACCTAAATTGGTACCTTATGGCTAATTAATGAGCTTCCCTTCTTGGAAAACACTCACATTTTCCAAATTTGTATCAGTTGTGAACAAACAAGGAATTGCTAAGTGATTCAGTTCCAGGAAACACTCTTTGTCAATCAGCAATTAGGGGGTTTGCACATGTCAGGAAAAAGTGTGTGCTTTTGAGGCTGTGGATTTGGTGGTCAGCTCAGGCATTTTGTTCCAAAAATATAAAAATATAAACAGAATGATGTGGTCCTTTCATTAGCACGTGTTCTTGATAGCAGCCATAATGGAATATGTGATTGTAGTGTTTCAGCTAAAATATACGTTTCATTTGGATGCTATTCCTTTCTGGGAAATCTTGTTTATGTTCTATGGATTGTTAACATTTTAATATTAAAACTGAATTCTAATCCCTACTATTTAATTGTTTACTTATATACTTTTAGATTTTAATTTTTTTAACATTTATTGATTTTTTGAGACATAGAGTCAGAGTGTGAGCAAGGGAGGGGCAGAGAGAGAGGGAGACACAGAATCAGAAGCAGGCTCCAGGCTCCGAGCTGTGAGCACAGAGCTGGACGTGGGGCTCGAACCCATGAACCATGAGATCATGACCTGAGCCGAAGTCGGACACTTAACCAACTGAGCCACCCAGGCGCCCCAACTTATATCCTTTTAGATTTTAAAAGAGGTTTTCATGCTGGTTCCTGCAGCTATTGTCTTCCTCAAAAATACCCCTGTACCCTACCCCCAATACATGTGTATAGGCATCTTTAATATATTTAATCTATTTTAGTTTCCATGAACACTGGTAGGTAATTAACAGTGTTTGATTTTTGAGAGGATGTTGGCCTGGAGACTTCTTCTGTATCCACTGGCTATCAGGCCTTGTGCCATGCACTGACAATATTGGGTGAGAAAAAATAGAAGTATTTTCTCCTCTCATGTAGCTTATAGATAATAGGAGGAAGTAGGCATTTCTCACAGGAGCACATGAATATCCATCCAACCACAGTGGAGGACATATGCTGTGAAGGAGCAGTTCAAGCTGCTCTTAGTTCTGAGAGGCAGGGGCTGGCCAATGGTAGCAGATGTACTTGCTGAGGAAGTTGACATTTGTCTGAGACCCGTAAGTGCAGATGGGAGGTACTGAGTAGATGGGGTGTGGAATGGGGTAAGGTGGACATCAAGGGCTGTGGGAGGTGTGGAGAAATTTCCAGGCCGAGACTAGTATGTGCAGTAGCTTTGAGGAGTGATGGAGGCACGAACTAGGATTGCAAAGCGAGCAGATATGTTCAAGAGAGAAAGGAAGAGGAAGCTTCCTGTCAATAAGAACCTGAGAGGCTCAGAGAAATAGATGAGAGACATCACTGAGTTCTGGGCCTGGGGACATGGGGTGGACATGTGTGTGGATATAGTAGGGAATTTTATTTGAGGTCAGCCTTGCCCTGATGTCCATTAGATATTCTATTAAAACTTTCATACACGGGGTCTAATAATGATAAAAACATGAGACAAACCCAAATTGAGTACATTCTAAAAATAACTAACAAGTATTATTCATAACTGTGACCCATCACAACTGTGCCCATCACGTGTCATCGAAAACAAGGGAAGTCTGAGAAACTGACAGAGCCAGGAGGAGTCTGAGGGGATATAACAAATAAATGTAAAATGGTATCCTGGTGGGATTTGGGAACAGAAAAAGAATGTTAGGTACAAACTAAGGAAATATGAATAAAGTATAGACTTTAGTTCATAATAATTTATCAGTACCGGTTCATTAATTATAACAAATGTATTTATATTAACGTGAAGATGTGAACAAACTAACATCTTTGCTACACATCTTGATTAACTCAACTAAAATTTCTTACTTTAAATTTTGTATTCTACTCATGGTAAGCCATTTTCAGTTCTCTCAAGTCGGGCTATCTCAGACATTTATTCTCCTCAGTTCTTCCCTCTACCAGAACATATTTCTGTCTTTTCTGGGCCATAGTAACTCCTACTCATCCTTCAAGGTTCAGCTTTTGTGTTGTTTCCTCCGGGAGGCCATCTGTGATTTCCTCAGACTGGAGTGGGCTCCCTATTCCCTCATAGCAACTTGTGCCTCATGGATTACATCACTCATCACATTACCGTGGGGCTAACAACTTACTGTCTGTAAGCTCCTTCAGCACAGGGGTTCATATTTATGTTTCTATACTCAATGTCCATCACGATGCTTGCACCTACTTCAAGACATTCTAGAAGAGTTTGCTGAATGAACCCCTGAATAAAAGCTGCTAATTCTTTTAGGCTACCTTGAATCACAATGCTACAGAAATACCCAGGAATAACTTCTAAAAAAACATCTCTTGTTCATCTTGAGATGTTGTGATGAGGCAATTTTGGTTATAAAAATCAATAGCTCTGTGAGGTTATTGAATGGATCAATTGATATCCTGGAGTTGGTATTACAATGGCTTTTAGTCTTCTTCCAAAATGAAATAAGCTGGAGAATAAACCACCCTCTTCCTCTCCTCCCAGATGGAAATTGAGAACAAGGGTATTTGGCAAAGTTTATTGTGGACTTGGATAATTATCTCCAAACTCCCTTTTTTTTTTGAAGGGATCCACCCTTGAGAAGTACAGTTACTGCTCTATTTAATGATGTGACTCACTATATCAGAGGAGGCAGAGGTACCACCCAAATTACAAAGCAGCCAGGAGGCAGTTGGGAAACTTTTGTGCTACTTTATGAATTCAAGCTATCTGACAAAAGTCTGATAATTTGTCTTTGCCCTGGGGAGAAGTGTCCTTTGTCCACCATTCTGCCTGGGTCATAAGGGCCCTATGGGACTTGGGCCACCAGCTGGCTTTTGTCCTCAATTCACACAAGAGCCATGTTTAGGAAAGGAGGGCTGTGCTTCTCATCAACTATGTTGCTGAAACCCCCTCCCCTTCCTTGAGTATTATACACATAGAATGAATCCGGTTTATGGTACTGTGCTGGTAGGTTGAGAATGGGTAGGGAAAGTGGTCGGAAATTGTGAATAGGAAATTGAGTGTTTCCAAAAATAGAATGGAGAGTCTCATGGGGGAATGGAGAGAGTCATAGGGGAGCCAATAAAGAGTTATATTGGAGAGTGCACAAAAAAGGAGACAAAGGGTAGGGCCTAATTTTTTAGAATTCTCCCCTTGGGCCATAAAAGTGAATGTAGTTTGCATTGTTTCCTCTGGAACCCACAAGAAGATAGCAGTGCATACTTAGGGGACTTTGGAGTGTGGCAGGCTGTGAGCCGCTCAACTGACAATGGCTCATGGCTGGAGGTGGGTGTGGGAAAGAAGAGAGCAATGAGGAGCAGGGCAAGGGAGTTTGCAGTAGGTGCCCATGGAAGGTAACTCTGCAGAGGTGGGAATGATGCTTGCATTAAATAATAATGAATCTGTTAAAGTCCAAATTGGCACAAATCAATACTAAACCTTCGTCCTTTATCATTTTACATAAGACTAGAAATGAAAGCCAAGATGAACATGCCAAATGAAATTAAGAAACTTTGGGCAGCCTATATTCTTTTTTTGACTTCTATAAGGATTCTTATATTGGCTTTCAACTATGCATTACCAAATTCACATATCAACGTACTACTTACTACTTAGAACATGAAGTTGTCTAAATTGAGACTTCATTTCCTGGAATATACATTCCAGGAAAATGATCAACACTGATGAGTAAAAGCAGTACTTTAACATTAATCTTTGTAGAAGAGAACCTGCACCAATGGGCAGAAAATTGTCCATTTGTGTAGTGTTTGGCTTCTAATTGGCACCATTCAAAGATGGATCTTGCTAGTTGGGAGTCAAGAAGAAACAGGAAAAGACCAGAGGTAGAGGTCACGTTTGGGGTTTCAATGAGGTTAGTCTTCCAGAGGATATATTTTCAGATTTCTCTAATGAAGCTATAGCTTTTCTTAGAATTAACCTGTCCCATCCAGCCCCAAAGTAACTGCACTCTTTTTCTCCTTATCTTCTCCATGAAGTGTGAACATGTAGACACCATCTCTGTAGAGAGAGGTTCTCCTGACTTGGGCCCTGCATTCTGTATTCTTCTCCTGCCTGTGTGATCAGTCTTTCTCAGTCACCTTCTTTCCTCTTAGGCTAAAATGTTGTTGTTTCTCAAGGTGCTGACTTTGGCCTTATTCTCTTTGTACTCTATATACCGTTCTTGGCCTCTTTGCTTAAATTCTCACCTATCCATAGATGCCTCTAAATGCATGATCTAGTCTGAACCTGCCTCTTGAGAGCTCCACTGGAATTTCTGACTGCTTTTGATATATTTACATATGAAAACTACATAGGTCCTCAACACAACTCATTCTTCATAGAATTTATCATCCTTATACCACATCTTCAAATTATTCCCCTTCTTAAATTTCTAATTTCATTTGCTGATACTATTATTCAACTAGTCCCTAAGCCAACAAGGTAGAGACAGAACATTCATTCCCTTTCACCTTCTACATCTAATCTGTCACCAAATCACATTGATTCTACTTCCTGTATCTTTTCCTCTGTATTTTAAAAATTCTATAATTAATACATAATTATTGTTAAAAATGATGCAACTTGGAAGTATAAGGAGTAGAAAGATAAAATTCCCCTTCCATTTCTCTTGTCCATAAATCTGAGCCTGCACAATGAAACTCTGTCTACATTCTAAAGAAATAGCTTCCCATCAGCTAGCCTTTGGGTCTAAAGGTATCCACACTCACAGCACAATCTGCTCAGGTAAGATGTGCTCAGAGAAGCAGACCACACAGCCTCAGAATGTGGATTCCGGTTAATTCTGTGTCTTTGTTATCCAAAGCATGATGTAAAAGGGTGATCATAGACTTTAGGTGGCCATGTTGTGTTGACCACTGAAGGAAGAGAGGGTATTCTAGCCTGATGGAGAGGGGGTGCAGCTTGAGGAGGGCAAGTGGAGCCTGCAAAAGTGCAGGTTCTGAGACAGGGGAACCTCTTGCTTAAGGGCAGTTCTAGTTCCTAGGGTAGTACCAGGTTTCATGTGAATTAATTCAGAAATTGGGCAAGGCTGAGACTACAGATCATTTAATTTCTTCATGAAATATTTGAATTGTTACTATTAACTGGATCCTATACATGTACTGAAGAAACAACTGGTTAACAAGACACGGTTCCTGCCTTCAGGGAGTTCTCATTCATAGAGGGTACCATCTATTTTCATGTAGGTCTTCTGCAGTGGGGCTGTGTAGGCAGAAACTTACATATTAATTAATATTTATAATTTAGTGGTGACTATTTCTAGAAATATTCTAAATACATGCCATATTGCTAATATCAGAATAAAATTTTGTAGTTATAGAGGTTAAAGTAAACTTATAGTCTATTGTTACTCTTTTTTTAATTTTTTAAAAATTGTTATTCATTTTTTGACAGAGAGAGTACATGGGCGAGGGGCAGAGAACAAGGGAAACACAGAACCTGAAGCAGGCTCCAGGCTCTCAGCTGTCAGCGCAGAGCCCAATGTGGGGCTTGAACTCACTAATTGCATGATCATGACCTAAGCTGAAGTGGGCCACTTAACTAACTGAACTACCCAGGCACCCCTATTCTATTGTTATTCTTAGATAAATTTGATCTTCAAGTGAAATGGCTTTGGAGGCCACTGAAGTCCATTATTTAGATTGTACTGCCCTCTGGTGGTTAAACTACAGTTTTATTTATTTATTTATTTATTTATTTATTTATTTATTTATTTATTTTTCAGTTTACCAGAGGTTCCCTGGAAAGACCCATGAGTCTTTTCTTTACCATGAGATTTTTGACATTCTTAATTTTCTCATTAAGACTTATTTATTTACTACTTCTTATTTAAAGTTATTTAAATTCCAGTTAGTTCACATACCAGGTAATATCAGTTTCAGGTGTACAATATAGTGATTCAATACGTCCATACAACTTGCAGTGTTCATCACAAGTGCCCTCCTTCATCCCCATCACCTATTTAGCCCATCCCCCCACCCACCTCCATTCTGGTAACCATCAGCTTTATTTTTCATTTCTTACTGTTTTCTTGAACAGATTCTATTATTTTTGAAACTGTGTTAAAATTACACAAAATAACTACCTTGTGGAGAGTTTCAAACAATACTCTGAGAATCCCAGAACTGATTCCAATGAGATATTGGGAAAAAAGCCTGATTAAAGGAGTTTAAAATTTATCAGAAAAAAAATAACATTAAAGAATGGTGCAGAAACTGGAATAATCCACCTAAAAAGGGGAACTTCTTGATAAGATATAAACACAAAGAGTATTATAATACAAAAGGTATTAAAGAGATACTTTAATCTCCTTAAAGATACTTAACGATACTCCTTAAAGAAGTATACTGTACACCTGTATACTTCTAAGAAGGTGGTACCACCATTAAAATGCATAAATGATATAGAGCCAAAAAAATCGAGAGATAATCATAATAATTTTTTTGCATTACAAATGTAGTATTTCAAGGCTATTGGTCTACATATCGAATGATATTAGAACAATTAGCTCATTGGAAAACCAAATTTAAATTTATACCTCACAGCTTAGATGCAAATACTTTCTTGACGTATTGAAATTAAAGTGGGAAAATGCAACTAGGAAAAGTACAGGCAGATAATTACATGATCTTAGGTCGCTAACCGCCTCTGGTGTGACACCAAAGTCAGAAATCTAAAGAGAAATTTTTGTAGGTTTGATTAGAGTAGATGACATTAACAAACAAACATAAAGATGGAAAAAAAAGGCAATATATGGTAGATAAAGGTACTATATAACAGTGTTATGTAAAGAACTTCCAATTTCATAAAACGTTGGAGAAGGAAACAAAGCCAACTCATAAAGAACAATTAAAGGTCAATGAACAAAACATGTCCTTTCTATTTTGTAATTAAAACAATACAAATGAAAAATAGCACTGGGAGATTATTTGTTACATACCAATATCCCAGTGATGAAGTATAAAATAATGTAAACTTTGTGGCAGATGGTAAGTCATTGTACATTACAATGTAAAACATGAACATAATTTAAACACAATTCTAATTATAGCAATTTTCTAAGAAGACAGTCACATTACTCAGCAAAAATATATACTTTGGTGGTGTTTATAAAATTGGCCAAATTGTATTTTTCTTTTCTTTTTTTTTAGGTTTTTATGCATCAATCTGAATTCCTTTATTAATTCAACTAATCTTTACTGAGTGTCTACTATTTATCAAGAATTGTGATAAATGCTAGGGATACAATGCACAAGACAGACACAGCCTCTGCATTGGAAGGTTTTTCTTTATCACTTTAAAAATTACAATAGGGAGGCGCCTGGATGGCTCAGTCAGTTAAGTGTTTTGACTCTTGATGTTAGCTCAGGTTATGATCTCACTGTTGTGGGATTGAGACCCATGTTCTGCTTTGAGAGGACAGAGCCTGTTTGGGATTCTCTCTCTCCCTGTCTCTCTTCCCTTCCCCTACTTTCTCTCTCTCTCTCTCTCTCTCCCTCCCTCCCTCTCTCTCTCTCTCTCTCTCTCTAAGTAAATAAATAAATGTTTTAAAAAATTAGAATAGGAGAACCACGGATGTCTCAGTCAGTACAGCATGCGACTCTTAATCTTGGTGTTGTGAGCTCAAGCCCCACATTGGGAGTACACATTACTTAAATAAATAAAACTTAAAAAAATTAGAAAAAAGCAATATAATTACTTAAACTTACTTTGGAAATAGCTTTAAAGGGTTAATTACATCTTTATGTTGTTTGTAGAATATTGACATTATTAAAGTTACAAAGCATGAAAAGTCTCTGCAAACCATTATCAGTAGGCTTTATAGGATTTTGTGTTATGATTATGTATATGGATGCCTATTTCTCTCCTTTAAGGCATTAATCACTGTCACTACTTTACCCAGAGTTTTCACATAGGAATTTCTTAGTAGATATGTGTTTTGGGGATGAGACAAAACTGAAAAAAAAATTTTTGATTTAAGAACAAAGGAATCGTGACAAATAATAATTCAGATTTTACTCTAAGTGTTATCTTAGCTCCAAACACATACCTATCAACTAGATATTCTATACCCTGGATTCCTTCTCTGTAAAAAACCATTAGTAAACATTAATCTTGTGGGCAAGTTTATAATTTATGGTCTCGGATAGCCCACCTTTTTCATTTTGCACATTCTGTCGGTCATCTTACACAGGGATCACATCATACTCAATGGACTTCTTGCTTCTGAGAACAGGTAGAAAGATTTTAGTCTTTGCTGACGTTCACTTAGAGAATCGTTTTTGCTAAGTCACTTCTGTTGAAGATTTTCCTTCCATTCTGTTTTATGTTCAGAATGCTCCATGACAGTTTTACAACGTAAAGAAAATATGTGGTGTTCCAAGGTATGGGCATTTGGCCTATGGTCTTTACCTTTTCATTTATAGTCACTGGGCCCTGCACTTAGAGACAATGGAGGAATACTTTAAAACACCCTTTAAGGGCGCCTGGGTGGCTCAGGGCTGAGCATCTGACTTCAGCTCAGGTCATGATCTCACGCTTCGTGAGTTCAAGCCCTGCATCAGGCTTGCTGTTGTCAGTGCAGGGCCCCCTTCAGATCCTCTGTCCCCTTCTCTCTCTGCCCCTCCCCCGCTCATTCTCTAACTCTCTCTCTCTCTCTCTCTCTGTCTCTCTCAAATAAGATAAATGAACATAAAACCCCACAAAAACTCTCTTTAGAAGTTGGGATGTAACCTGAGAAAGATTTCTTGGTAGGGAGAACCACCATCCCACTTCCTTTGGAAGATGATTATAATATGCCCCTGAGGCAGCAGCAAGGGGGTTCCTGATTAAACATTTCATGCTAATGTATGTGTGTGTGCGTGTGTGTGTGTGTGTGTGTGTGTGTGTGTGTGAGTGTATCACTGTGTAGGTATATACAAACTTGAGCAATCATTGATTTGGAGAAGTTCTGGCTGACTGACTATATAGCTACACCAGGTCTGCATATGTATCTGCATTCCAAACATGTGCTTCCTATTCTGAGACCTAGTGAAACATGATCCTCTGGGAATCGGTAAGCAAAAATGTCAGAAAGCTTCACAGCATATATGATTGATCGATTGAACCACAGTAAATCCTCTTAGTTCCTCTCTGTTATTTCTGGTTAAATTTGACTATCACAGGAAGAATCTTGCTGCTTTACTGGAGAGGAATTCTTTCTCGCCAAGTGAAAGGACTATTATCAGGAACTGTTAGTTGTTTTGAGAGTCATCCTTAATAAATCTAACTATTCTTTTAATGACAGAAAAATTTGGACTCCCTTTGAGGGAGAATTTTCCAATATTTGTTAAAATTTTAAATAAGTATATGTTATGACTGGTCCATTCTGTTTTTAGGATTCTGACCTGTAAAAATATGAACAGGTGGGAATAGTTAGACATATGATTAAGGATTTTCATTTTGGTATTTTTGTGATAGCAACATAAAAAGACAAATCAATATAAATGCCTATCGATAGGAGGATAAATAAATAAATTTTATTATATTGGAATACCACGTACTCTTACAATGGGAATTAAAGAGGTATTTTTAACTGACCTGAAAAGCTATCCATACTCATAGGTTGTGAAGTGAAGAGGGAGATTTTAAAAATATGTATCCACTGAAAACCTTGTAAATAAGGTTTACTTGTAAATAAGAACCTAATAAATGAGTTCAGCAAGATTGCAGGATATAAGATCAGTATATAAAAATCAATTGCATTTCTGTACGTTATTGATGAAAAATCTGGGAATTAAATTAAGAAAGCAATTCCACTAACAATAGAATCCAAGAGAATAAAGCTACTTGGGAATAAGTTTAGCAAAAACAAACAAACAAAAAAAAAACAAGGCTACACTTGGACTACACTAAAAACTACACAATATAGCTTAAAAAAGTTAAAGAATATCTAAGTAAGTGGAAAAGCATCATGTTCATAGATTGGAAGACTTAATATTGATAAAATATCAGTATTTCTCAAACTGATCTACAGATTCAATAAAATTCCTATCAAAATCCCCATTGATGCCTTTTTTTTCTTTGCAGAAATTGGCAAACTGAACCTAAAATTCATACAGAAATATAAGGAACCCAGGCTAGACAAAAAATGTTCACAAAGGAATAAAGCTGGAGAACTCACACTTTCTGATTTCAAAACTTACTACAGAGCTGCAACAATCAAGACAGCGTAGTATTGTAAAATAAACATCTAGATCAACAGAATATAATTGAGAGCTGAGGAATAAACCCTTACCTTCACAGTCAATTGATTTTCAACAAGGTGCCAACAGAACTCAATGGGGGAAAAGACTCTTTTCCGCAAATGGTGCTGGACAACTAGATACCCACATTCAAAAGAATGAGTTTGGGCCCTATTCTCACTCCATTTGTGAAATTTGAGCTCAAGATGGATGAATGAATAAAGTGCAAGAGCTAAAACGTGAAATCTTAGAAGATAATACAAGAACAAATCGTTATGATTTTGGGTTGGTCAATGATGTCTTAGATAAAACCAAAACAGCACAAGCCATAAAAGAAAAACAAAAGTTGGACCTCAGAATTAAAAACTTTTGCTTCAAATAGTACCCTCTATGAAGTGAAAAGACAACTTACAGATGGGGAGAAAATATTTGCAAATCATATATTGAATAAGAGACTTGTATCCAGTATATATGAAGAATTCTTGCAACAAGAAAACAACCCAATTAAAATTGTCAAAGGACTTGAATAGAAATTTCTCCAAAGATGATAGAAGAATGATTAACATGCACAGGGATGTATGTGTAACAACATGAGTCATTAGGGAAAAGGTACATCAAAACTACAATGAAATACTACTTCATGAGTACTATAAAGTCTACAGTCAAAAAGGCAATAGCAAGTACAGATGAGAATAGGGAATTAGAACTCTCGTATATTTCTGGTGGGAATGTAAAAGGGGGCAGCCCCTTTGGCAAATACTTGGGCAGTTTATCAAAATGTTAAACATAGAATTACCACAGGGTCCAGCAATTCTGCCTCTAGGTATCTACCCAGGAAAAATGAAAACATGTTTACCAAAGACTTGTACATGAATGCGCAGAGTAATATTATTCATAAGAGACAAAAAGTGGAACAACCGAAATATGCATCCATTGATGAATGGATAAACAAAATATGTTAAATCCATACAATGGAATACTATTGGTCAACAAAAAGGGTCCACATACTGATACACGTAGCAATGTGGATACATTTCCAAAACATTCTTCTGAATGAAAGAAGTCAGACACAGAAGACCGCATACTGTGTCAAGGTATGTAAATTTCCTCTCAATAAAGTGGTTAAAAAAACATGTATAATAAGATTCTAGTTCTGTTTAACAGCACATATATATCTAGGTGCTTAAATACCTCTATCTATTTTACTTAAATATATGTATATGTATTTAAATAAGCATGGAAAAATATGGGGTCACAAACATTCAGTAAACTGTTAATGGTTTTTCCCAGGGAAGGGAGGAAGAAAGGTTGAGAGACAAGTATTCATATCCTACTTTATTCAGTTCTGATTCATTTACATAGGTTGTAATACACAAATTGATTTAATGTGTTTTTCTTAAAAAATAGAAATGAATCCATTACAAATGAAGAAAGAAAAAGAGAGAAAAACAGAAAGAACAAAATAATGAATTGCTGTAATGTATCAAGATTGCAGCTCTTGTTAGTAATAGATCTGTTCATTCATTTGTCAATTAAATGACAAATAAAAGAGGTCCTGGAGATAAACATTATAGGACAGGATTTTAAAGACCTGCATCTAGTTCGTGTATAACTGTAAAAACAAAGACATATTTATAATCTGAACACTGTTCCTTTTTAAAAATATTCAGTATTTCTGATCATTAATGTTATTTGGTGGCAAGAGGGAAAGTGGTATATTTTTTACATATTGCAATTTAAAATATTTTTCCTTATGATGTTAAATAAAATAAACCTTAGATCCATTTTTGTTTTTGCATATGATTAGCAACTACAATGGTCTTTTGGATGTTTCTGTGGTTATACCAAACAAAACTGTGGCATGCTGAATTTACGTCTAGATCCCTTTATTATCACTATTTCCTATTCCTTTAACATTCCAGCTGCCTCACCATTCTTTAGGATGAATTATCAGTTATTTATCTAATAGTTATTTATGTAAATATTTATCAGTATAACAAACCAATAATTGGTTTTTGATAGCAACAGCAAGAGTTCTGAGGTAAGAGAAACAAATGAACTTTATTTGCTTAATTTGCAGTAAGAGTACTTGGGTATTATTCATAACTCTTTTGTCATTGGCAAAAAGAGTTATGAATAAAAGAGTTATTATTCATAACTCTTTTGTCATTGGCAAAATAATTAACAGTTTGTAGTTCTGAGTTCACTTTAGTCAGAGTAATTGCAAATACAGTTAGCCCTTGAACAACAGGGGTGTTTGGGGTTAGGGGCATTGACTCTGGCTCAATCAAAATTCCTCATATAACTTTTGACTCCCCCAAGACTTAACTGTCAATACCCTATTGTTAATAGGAAGCCTTACTGATAACGTAAACAGTCCACTAACACACATTTTGTATGTTATAATAATAACATACAATATAATAAAGTATGTTCGAGAAAAGAAAATGTTATTAAGAAAATCATAAGGAAGAGAAAGTACATTTGCAATACTGTATTGTATTGAAAGAAAATTGTGTGTAAGTGAACCTGAGTAGTTCAAACTCATGTTGTTCAAAAGTCAACGGTAATGCATATACCATCCTCTCTGCTTAGTGGTTTTCTATGTAACGATAAACTGTTACATTTGAAGAGGTAATGGTATTTTACAAAATTAAAAATATTTGATATAAATTAAAATAGTCCTCTGGAATTGAAACGTGACATATATAGCATAAGAACCAAAATATGTTTAATATGCTTTTTTTATATTTTAAGATTTATTTTAATTGTTATAGCCATATTTCCTGCATGCACTCATTCATTATATATTTATTGAGTTATTCTAATTTTCTGGCATTCTACTAGGTGATGTAGGAGGGAAAGTGAGTAGGATATTGACCCTGCCTTCAAATACTCATGATCTTTCTAAAAAGACAATCTTATAAACCAGGCATTGAAGTCACTGATAAAAAAGTATAAAATTGTAAACTACCTCAACTTGGATTTTAAAATACTGTGTAAAAAGAAAATATATCTCATTAAAGATGACACAAATTTAAAATATATTTTTAAAATCCAATACTGTGCATCACAAAGAAAAGCAATGTTAATACTTTCTATTTTCCCTTTTACTCCCCCAGAATTTAAAACAACCATTTTAAAGTGAACAGATACTTAAGTTGACTTTGAAGAATATTAGATCCAACTTTACATTTTTAAGGGTAGCTCATTAGAGTAGCTGATGTCACCCAACTCTATTTAATTGTCTGATCTCCAGACCCCCTCCCATTTTCACTCAAAATAGAAGTAATTGATTTTTTTGTTGCTGGGGTCCTCAGCTCACATCTCTTTGGAAGCTCTTTATCATTTTGAGTTATAATTATTTATATATACATTTTAGCTCCTTGTACAGACTATAAGGTTATTGATAACAGGGGCTCTGCCTATTTATTCTTGCATTTGCCATAGAATCCTGTGCAGTTCTTATACAAACAGGTGCTCAGCATTTATGGCACGCATAAATGATCTGCTACCAATCCAGGAAACTCAAACTTCTGAAATTTACATGCCCTCTCAATGAAAAACTTTGACTTAGAGAATGTTTCTCTGAAATCCCTGGGAAAAGTTCATCAGAATCTAAATCTACCATGTCACTTCCTTTATACAGTCCAGTGCAACTATTCTTCTGGCTCCATAAAAGTGTCTGGGACATTTGCCAGAATGTGTTGCCTTCAAATGTAAAGCTTCAGCACTTTAGAAATTGTTTTCCCTTTTAAATACTTTTCCAATAATTAGAATTTCCTGCCATCAGGTAGCACTAACAAATGCAATACCTTAAAAAAAGAAAACGCAGTTTTCCTTGAGATCCAGACTCTAGTTTTCAAAATAACCTAAAATTATCAACTAAGCGTAAATAACAGTAAACACATGTATTAACTAAAGGTATTTGAAAAGACCATGAACAACTTTGGGATTTGCTCACCGCATTTTTTTAAAGTTTTATTATGTATTTTGAGAGAGAGAGAGAAAGCACGAGTGGGGGAATGGCAGAGAGAGAGCAAGGATCCTAAGCAGGCTCTTCACCACTAGTGTGAAGCCTGATACGGGGCTCGAACTCGCCAACTGTAAGATCATGACCTGAGCTAGAGTCCAATGCATAACTGGCTGAGCCACCCAGATGCCCCTTGCTCACTTCATTTTGAGTATAAGTTGCCTTTGATTTTAGCTGGCACCAGTCTTTTCTGTACCTCTAAGAAGGAAAAGATATTGTCGATTAAACAATAATATAATGCTTTCTTATCATTTAGAATTCTTTTCAGCTTTATTGAGGTATAATTGACAAATAAAATTGAAAGATATGTAAACAGTACATTGTGACGATTTGATATATGTATACTGTGAAAGGTGTCCTCCCCCATAGAATTATATCCATTTCTTTCTTTCTTTTTTTTTTTTTGTTCAGCTCTAGTATATAATATGGTGACTATAGTTGATAACATGATATTATATAACTGAAATTTGCTGAAAGTAGAACTTAAATTTCTCACCCCAAAATAATTTATTTTATAATTATTGAAAAGGGTCTTTTGTAATTATTAGATACAGGTGTTTATATTATATTACACTTCTCCATTTACGTGCTTTTTTGGCAATATGGTAACTTTTTATTCAGTGCTGAGTCATACCACAATCTTTTTGAGGGTGTTTTGTGGCAGTTTAACACAACATGCATACTCAAAGTGCACAGTTATTAAAATTATGCTAAAACAAATAGGTACCTCAAAGTTTGTGCACGCTTAGGCATAAGTTACATTGCTAGTGCCACAAGAATGACGGCAACTTTAAGATGACTAATAAAAATACTGATTTCAGAGACCATTTACCATTTTATCATGAAAGAATTTGATCTTAAATCAATGAAATACAATATCCTTAACTTTTACTGTGTTAATTCAACTTGAATTTTAGATGATGAACAAAATCCCTTCTCTGAAATTTGGGCTCATTTTGTTCAGCAATGTCTATTTTTACTCTCTTTTTGAGAGCCCTTATTTCCAACCTAATCAAAAAAGTTCTTTAATTTGCTCTCTCAGCACTGCTGAGTATCTACGTTATAGCCTTGGACCCAAATGAATGCTGCTTCTTCTAATCTCATGAAGTACAGTGTGCTCTAAGGATTGACAACAGTTAGCATTCATTTAGTTGTTCAGGCCGGAAACCAGAAATATCTATAGGCTTGTGCCATCAAGGCCCATATGGTGTCTTTAATTATCTGCCTGTCTCTACTATGGACAAATGTTTGTATCCCTCCAAAATTCATAAAATGAAATCCTAACCCCCAATATGATAGTATTAGGAGCTGGGGTTTTTGGAAGGAGATTAGGTAATGAGAATGGAGCCTTTATGGTTGAGATTGGGGCTCTTATAAAAGAGACCCCAGTGAGCTCTCTCTTCCTCCTCACCAAGTGAGTATATGATGAGAAAATGGCAACTCAGAAGATGGTCCTTCTTAGAACCTGACGATGCTGGCACGACGGTTTCTATACCTGTGAGAAATACATTTCTATTGTTTATAAGCTATTCTGACTGTGGTGTACTATTTTACCTGCCTGAACAGAATAAGACACCCACTCTAGACTTTAAATTCTGATACAATAGAGACCATCATATTCTGTTTGTCTTGCAAACTCAGTTGCTGGTCCATAATATACATATTAAACTAAAAACCCAAACGAGAATTCACTTACCTTATTTCTTTGAACAAGTGAACCCACATATTACTAGTTAGGGACTAAGATTGAAGGGACACTTGGATTTTAATTTCCTTGATTTTAATAAGATTTTATTTTGTATGTATTTTGTGCTTCATAGGGCAAACCATGAGGATACCTAGTAAATGCTTACACTGCTCATAGTTACATAGAATTTTAGAATTAAAATGGAACTTAGAAATCAGTGAATTCTAAATACCAGATCCAAAGAAGTTCTGTATTATATGAAGTTTTAAGAAAGAACACCAAGGCAGTTGGTTAGGCACTAGACTTGACTTTGTGTCTCCTCAGTTGGTGGGAAAGAGTCAAATGTTGCTCACAGAACAGCTTTATATATATAAAAAAATAATAAAAATTGTTGAGCAGAACTTGCCTCTGATAGAAAGCTAACAAAAAATTAAATATTTAGCTCAAACCTTGTTTGACAAAGTTAATATATTATGGACATTTCAACATTCAAATTCAAAGAATATCCAAATCTGGTTTTCTTTGGAGTATAAAAAGCACTTTGGAGGATATTGAAAGATATAATAGATGGAGTGGGAAGAAAAAGTTATGGGAAGTTAAGTCTTTCATTTGTTACTTTTGACAAGCTAAGCCCAAGTAATAAGAGGCAAGGTAGTATTCTAATAAAGCATGCCTCACTGGTTATAATCGAGTTAATGTGTTCTCATCTCCAGCACATCAAGCTGCCAAGAATTTTAATAATCACAGTGCACAGGAGGATTAGGGAAGCGATATACTGTTAAGTTGGTTAATGAAGTAAAGTGTTATGAGATATGTTTTCTCAGATGGGGAAAAAAAAACAGGCAAAAACTGACTTTGGTTTGTATATAATAGCCATTTGCTCCTTACTTTAAAATAAGTTATCTAGAAAGAATGCTTGCAGTCCTCTGTACCTTACGTTTTTGTCTTTGCTGGTGCCAATAGTTTACCAAAAGTGTCCTTGTTAATAACAAATATTTTGGAGGGAAAGGGAATAAGGAGTATTCTTTTTTTATAATTATTCTTTTTTTTTTTAATTTTTGAGAGAGAGGGAGAGACAGAGCACGAGCTGGGGAGGGGCAGAGAGGGAGACAGAGAATCCAAAGCAGTCTCCAGGTTCTGAGCTGTCAGCACAGAGCCCGACTCAGGGCTTGAACCTACGAACCTTGATATCATGACCTGAGCTGGTCAGAACTGACTGAGCCCCGCAGGCACCCCTTGAACAAGGAGTATTCTAATGCTTATGAAACTTTTTGTATGCACCAGGTTAAGTGCTTAGCCCTACAGTGACCCTGTTGGATAGGTATTATTCCACCTTAGAGATCAGGAATGTGAGGTTCATGGACATGAAATATCTTGCCCAAAGTCAATTGGAAAACAGGAGAACAGGTAGAATCAAGGCTTGATTTGATCACAGGTCTGTGTCAGCTCCCAGCTGGTTTTTTCTCTAGGTCCTCCTGTCATTTCTCACTCTGCTGCTGCCCCATACAAGTTCTGTGTGTGTTTTAACTCAGATTTTGGTTTAGTGTGTGGAAAATTGTGTTTACAGGACACAATAACATGAAGTGAGTCTTTCTTGCCATCACAAACAGCACTTCCTACAACAGTGATAGGAAAAACATGGATCATGTAAAAGTTATTCTTACTATTTGCCCCAGAGCTGCAATCAAATTTTACTGTATCTAAAACTAATAGACGAAATTTAAAAAGTGATTAAAATAAAAACAAAGACATACCACAATCAAAATATTTATTTTTTGAAGGTTAAATCAGATAAACTAACATACTGGTAAGAGTGAGCAATGGGGAGTCCTAAAGGAATAAAACTTCAATTTTAATGTATTTCCTCATGTGCTTGCCCCCTGCCATTACACTATTTTACAAGAAAAATAAAGAATAAAGCTATCCACTTTATCCCTTATCCCTCATTCTACTCTGCCTTCATTGAACCAGTCTTTTGGTTAGCAAAGCTTTCTCCAGGCCTTTGGCTCATCTGTCATTTTCATAGCTAGAAACCAAATGATCTAGTTAATGTTTCCACTTGATTATTAAAGAGCTAACTATCACTTGATCAGAGTGGAATTTGTTCTTTCTCTTCTAGAAGAACAAATGTTTAAAATATCATAATTTAAATCAGGACAGAGTTAATCAATAAAAATGTCATCAGAGAACTGAAAATAAAGGCCGATGTACATACTGATAAATTCAAACCCATCTATCTAAGACCGAGAAGCTATTAATAACATATGCTTAGCCATAATTTGTACAATTTTATTGAATATAAATACTTGCATCAACCACTTAGGGAGGCTATCCATTTTAATTACTTTCTATTTTTAAAGTAATGTTTCACAGCCTTATGTCCAAGGTAGTAACTAGGTCAGCAATTTATACAACTTGGATATTATCTAATTTTCAGTGAACTCATTCTAAATCAAAGTGGCATATTTTAAGCCTGGATTTCTTCAGGTCAACATTCTTATCTGAATTTCAGGGAAACCTATCTAAAGGCTAAAGACGAAAATCAACCATGCTAATGGCTTATGCTTAAAGAGTAATCTTATGACTTGACATGAATCTATAATAAATATATATTTCTCCAGGCAATTGTTAACATGTTCAGTTAATTCTTTGTTTAGCAAAGTGAGTTAGAAAATACCATTACCTGTAAAAGGGACCATAACATAGTTTTGATAATTAATTAAAAACAACTCTTCCATTTTCAGTCATTCATCCACACAATATAAATCTATACACACCCACATTTCAACATCATAATCAATTTTAGAAAAAAAATGTTAAAAACTCCAATATCCCAAAACTTTAGGACTGATATTTAAAGTTATTATCTTCTGTATTCCAAACAAAAATTACTCTTTTGGTTAGTTCTGTTTATTAAACATTGCCACCAAGAAAGTGTCTGCATATGACCAACAAAAACTTAAAAAAATAGCTGTGGTTCAATATAGATATTATGTTGGATCTTTGAAGGTTTGAGAATTGGTATATATATATTTTTAATTTTTTTAACGTTTGTTTATTTTTTGAGAGACAGAGACAGAGCATGAGTGGGGGCCAGACAGAGAGAGAGGGAGATAGAGAATCTGAAGCAGGCTCCAGGTAATGAGCTGTCAGCACAGAGCCTGACCTAGGGCTCGAACCCACAAACCACAGGATCAATGACCTGAGTCAAAGTTGGACATTTAATTGACTGGGCCCCCCAAGCACCCCTGAAAATTGGTAGATGTTAAACAGAACAAAGCTATAGCTGTATCTCCTTACAGAACTGGCTTAAATTCTAAGATTCTAGAATTCTCTCATAAAGTTTGTTCCTTATCCCTTAATTTCGTGTGGAATTTAAGAATACAAAAGTAGAAACAGTTTTGGAAAATTTCTTTATCAGTAACTATAAGGAAAATAAAACCTCTACTCTGGGCATAATCCTATCCTTTTAACCAGTAGTGTGGGGTTTTGGAAAGGGTTAACCACAACAATATCCTCAACTCCAAATTTGAAACCAATTGAGAGATAGGCACAAATCAGACAGAAGGAGGCTCAAATAGAAGTTTTAGTGGAGATTAAAACTGGATAAAAAGACTTGGTGCAGGTATATGGCCACACTGGGCTTTCTAAACCTTGACTTCAGAATTAAACAGGTTTGCTCACCCAGGGGCTGGCACCATGGAGCCACTGCAGGGCCCCTGACAGGGGCAGGGTGCTTTCCCCTGTGGTGGGGAGGGCTGCTGTTATTGGAAGATGTGTTGATTTAATGAGAGAAAGAGCCCCAACAGTTGAGCACAGCATCATAAACTCCTTTCCCCAAATTTCCCAGTCCAAGAAGAAGAGTGAGAGAGTGTGCAAAGAATATGCCTACTGGGCACTAAAAAGGTCCTCCCCATCAAGACAAAGGGAGGCATGGGGAACCCGTGTTCCCCCTCAACTCTAAATTTAAGTGGGAGACCACTGCCTCATCCTTTTGGATTGCTCATAAATTATTTGAAATGGATGGCTGGAAACCACGGCAGGGGTTGGACTGAGGGGGTGGAGGTGCACTCTACAACTGTGTTTTGCAGTAAAAGTTGACACAGGACTATTGCATCCTACACTGATTTCCTCAGAAACAACAAATTATGGTTTAAATCACCATCAGCAGAGGTGCTTAATCAGCAGAGGTGCTGGCTAAAGGGAAGGAAAATAGGAAATCAAGAATGAAGGAGGGAGTATCAGTCATAGTTTAGAACAAGTTGCTGAAAATAACTGTGGTCTCTATATATCCTTAGTGCATTTTCTTTCTCTTTTCATTCTTTTTCTATTGAATCCACGGTATGTTTAACACTTTGCCCAGGATATGGAGGAGATGCTGGCAAGAAACTGTAGGTATGGATCTTTCTTAGGAATTCAGGATTCAGGGAACAGAATTTCTACATCATTCTCTTATGGATGGTCCCTACTCTGTAAAAATTATTTTAAAATTCTATTAATATAAACTCTGTATGTTGCTAAGTATAGAAATTAGTACAAGATGGGAGTGCCTGGGTGGTTCAGTTGGTTAAGCATCCAACTCTTGATTTTTGGCTCAGGTCATGATCTTAGGATCATGAGATTGAACCCTATATTGGGCTCCGTGCTGAGCATGGAGCCTGTTTAAGATTCTCTGTCCCTCCCTCTCTACCCACCCCTCTCAAATAAAAAGAATATATATATATATATATATATATATATATATATATATATATCATAATAAGAAATTAGTACAAGATAGAACAGAGCTCTGCATGTTGAAGGAATTAATGGAACACAGAGAATTGTGGTTCTCAGTGATGATTTTCATTTTGTTAATGCTTGGTTGCAGCAAACTAACAGAAAAATACCGGAAACAAACGTTGGTATAATATTTTCATGAAATAGTAATAGATACAGATTTTGCCTCATGAAGTTCCATTGTATACATAAAAATTTCTGGCCATTATTAGGAAGTCACATCTTTATTTTTAGAATAATCTTTGTGTGCTACATCAAAAGAGATTGACTGCAGAGGGTGATTGTAATAAAACTGACTTTCTACTTAATCACAGTGGTTCCTTAATTAGGGGACTCTCTCTTCTTTTCATCTTCCATTTTTTGAGGTTGATTTAATATTCATTTCTAGTATCCAAATAATGGTACCATCCCCACCAAAGAAAGAAAAGATACATTTAATGCAAATTCCATCCTATGATGGTATTTTATAAAAAGTACCTTCCTAATGAGTTCAGATATTTTAACCTGGTGTGTGGCCTCTAATGGATCTAATTAGATTTTATATGAATATTTTTCTTCCCTACAGAATATATCTTTAAATATACATTTTCCCTTTTTTCTTCTCTCAGCATGTATATTCATTTATACATTTTTTCTTTGTTTTCTACTTTTCCTTTCCATCCTTTCTCTCTCAAGAAAAATAATTATTCACATGGGACAACAAAAGAAAACCCAGGCAGGAAAGAAAAGTTCCATGGAGTCTAATCAAACATGGAAACTGAAAAACAGTGTCCTCTATTCAGAGAAAGATAGAACACCCTTCCCTGGTGAGGGCTTAGGACAGAAGAGGCTTTGTGAAGAATTCTGGAATAGATGGCAAGTAGATTGTCAGAGTGGCAATGGTAGCCATTTTCATTCCTGGAACAGGATTCTCTCTGACCTACTCTAGACAGAATAGTGCTCTTGTGAGACTATTCCCTGAGTCCCCTACTCCCCAAGAAAATCAGGAGCAATATAGATCTGATTCTGCTTTTCCTTTTTTAATTTTTTAAATGTTTATTTTTTTGAGAGGAGAGAGAGAGAGAGAGAGAGAGAGCGAGCACGAGTTGGGGGGGGGTGGGGGCAGAGAGAGAGGGAGACACAGAATCCAAAGCAGGCTCCTGGCTCTAACCAACACGGGGCTTGAACTCACGAACCACGAGATCATGACCTGAGCCAAAGTCAGACCCTCACCTGTCAACTGAATGAGCCACCTAGGTGCCCCTGTTTTTCTTTTAAATATGCATTTCCAAATATGACATAAAATGTATTGCAAAAACGCTGAACAGAAATAAAATATGATGGCAAAGATTGTAGGTGATTTTAACTGTTTTCTTCTGAGAATTTAAGTTTTTTTCAACATTTTAAAATAATATTCACTACTTTCAAAACCAGGAAAATGTGTTATTAAAAATTAAATACAGTTCAAGCATACAACTGCATCTTCCCTTTGGGCTGGGAAAGCTCAGAGTATAAGTGTACTTTCTGAACTCTGTCTTGCTGTTGTGATTGTATGAAGAAGAGCTACAATAGTTTCCCATTCTCATTTATTTGCAGGAGAGTTTTCCAAAGTCTCCAAACCTGATTTTATTTTTTTGTTTTGTTTGTAATTTTTATTGGAAAACATTTAGAATTAGCATTACTTCGATCTTTTGCAACTTAATTTTTTAAAGAATCATATTAATCCAGAGTCTTAGATAACCAATAGGTTTTCAAGGGTAAGAAGTTAATTAATTGAAAGGAAGATCTGACTTTTATGATACAGATTTTTAAATAAAGCTGTTTCAGTGATATTGAAGTAATTTGTCACTTATCTGAACTTCATGAACTGAAATAAAGCAAAAGTGTTTTTGTATTCCAAGTATTATAGACAGTTATTTAAATGGTGGTCTTCATTTACTTAAAAATATATGATTAGAATTTAATTATTTGTGCATATGCCAGGGTAGTGAAAAATAAGTTCTATTAAAGAGCACATACATAATAATCAGGGAAAAATTAATTCTTGAGTAAATTTCATCCTAAGGGTCCAGCAGGGAGATATGTTAGGGCCCAGATAAGATGTACGAGTTGGTCTGAAAAACTAATGGGATTCTCTAAATCAGGAATGTTCTCATCATAATCTAAGAGCATAGGTTTCTTAGACTCGGAAGAAAAAATGTGATTGCTAAAGTGATGTATTAGTTCTTGGGGGGGAGGGGCAAAGTTTTGTACTTGTGGAGATTGCAAAAAGAGGGAGTCATAACAAGGGCCTTTCCGGATTTGCACCCAGAAAGCGTGATTTTATCCTATTCATGTTAGTTCTTCCCTGTACCTATGTGGAACCCCATTTAAAATCTCATGAGAGCGTTGAGGCATGTCCTTTACATTCAGAGAAGAGACATCTAACTCAGATGCTGAGAGGTACCATATTATTGGTTTGTCTGAGAGTGTCCTGAGACGTGGGAACTTCAGAGCTGAAATCTGGGTAGTCCCAGACAAACCAGGGCAGTTGATCTCTCTACTCCATTTTCAGTAGGGGATTAGACATTTGTCACTCACACAGAGTGGGCAAAGAAATGCCACTGTGCATCAGTGAAGTCACCCTAGTATCCAGATGGGAGACATATATTTTTCTTTATCTCTCAGTCCCACAGTACCAGAGGAGGCAGGTCTGAAATCTTCATACAACTTCTTGCCATATCTCCTTGATCAAGAGGTAATTATGTGTTCCACCATTCACAGGAAAAGAACAAAAACAACTCAACAAAAAGGTGATCTTGATCACATCACAATAATAATTTACACTGGAGCTCAGATCAGAGAAAGATGTGTTTCCAGAAAACTCAGCTCCTGTACTAGACCCAAGTGGGTGATTGATTATCCAGAGGCACAAGTTTATTTTAGGCACTTCCTTTGATAACATTTAGAAGAGAAAGTTGCTGGATTAACTATCAGGTGTAGGTATAATCCACTAGTTTAGGGTAACTGAGCCAACTGATGTTTTGGACATCTTTCTGTGGAGGGGTATGATGACCAGATGTTTTTTAGAATCGGATTTACATTTATTAATCTTTAAAACATTGTATTGCATTCTGTTTCAGGAAGGTAGTTTGTGTATTCTGTCTAAAGCTTTCTTCAGCAGAAATATTTAGTCAGTTGGCATGGACTTTCTGATTAACAGTAATTTGATATCTTATAATCTCCTTCTATTCTGAAATTTATGGTTTATTTATTGAATGTTGTATTAGCCTAAACTTCTACATTTGTCAACTGCTGCTTGTTTCCTTCCAGGTCACAATTTTTTTGAGTAAATTTCTGGTGCAGAATTATATGTTGACTGATTGAGCTTCCTAAGATTCTCTACTTTGACCTGAGGGGTTTTCCTTGAACATCTTGGAGATTTGGCCCATTTCAGTGAAGAAGGGTCATGGTGCATTGTCTTTATTTGTTTTTCATACTTGCAGCTCATTTTTTTCCAGTTTGGACTAGAACATAGTATCGTCTCCATTATCTTCACTTTTTGTTAATATGTTTTGTTTTCCAGAGAGAAGGAAGAAAAAGAGGGAGGAAAGAAAGATCAAGGAAAGAAAGAGAAAGAAGAGAGGGAAGAAGGACCGAAGGAAAGCTGACCAGGAAAAAAAAAGTGCTTCTATCAATTTGGTTACTTCTTCAAAGAATGTGAAAAGTCCCCAACAAAAGTATACAAGACTTTATTATTTTGCTGAAGAAATGGATATGTTCAGCCTGCTATTTGGGGCAGGACTTCAAGGGCTGGGTATCTATTAATAAATTCTCATAGGATATATTTCTTGGTCTGGGTGGCTTAAAATCTAAATTCTATCATTTGACTTAGGTATGATCAGGCTGCTAGTGAACTCAATGAACTCAATTAAAATATATTGAAGGACCATGTCTGCTGTGGAACCATCTGGTTGTGAAATACAATTATAAAACACAAGGTCATCTGAACAACAGTTTTAGAATCTAGTTAAAATAGATTGGGTGTCTACTATGTTTCAGGTGCTGTGCTAATTATAGTCGAGGAAGGATATCAATTTGAGGAAGATGCTTCAAAAGGGTATGTGTATGTTAAACACAACCAGTTAGTTATTATGTAATATTTTCCCTAAAAGATCCTTAGAAAGATGACTATATATATAATCTGTATTCTTACTAGCATCTTGCTAAAAGAGTGACACTTTCAATTCTTTTTCCTAAAAACTCTGATTTAATTTGGCACACAATAGCATGCTGTTAATTATTAATTTTCCTATTATTGGCAAATTGTACTAAGTTTATTTTTATCATCATGATTATTACTAATCTTAAAAAATAAAAACTTGAAAATATTAAAAAGTAGACCAGAGCATTTATCGTGTGCCAAACGTCGTGAAAGTCTAGTTATTATTTTCTGTCAATATCACAGTTTTAATAAGGAGTGGAAAACATTTCTGTATGTTAACATATTTCAGCTCTTTCGACAAACGGTATTTGGCGACCTGCGAGAGGGTCTATTATAAAACCTGGGAACTGTGAATCACAACAGAAGGGATAAAAATAATGTTTTATATGTTAAATTTTAAACACTGATCATTTTTTATTATAAATTTATGTGTACCTTTTTTGTTTTCCTTTTCCCCTCCTTACCTTCCATCGCATAAGACTTAACAGCGATGCTGCGGATCTAAACTCGTTGACCTGACACCTACTTCCTAACTAATTAATTATTACATCACACGGTCAACAAAGGAAATTACTTAACTTTTCTGGCCTTTTTCTCTTTAGAATGAAAGACACAACCCTTTTCGGATATGGAATCCTTGGATGAAATGTGCTTTGAACAAAATTCTCCGTTTAGTTTGTTTGACACTACTCAGCCTTGTAATAGGGTTGTCAAGTTTAGCTAATTAAGAAAGCTTGATGGAGGGGGCCTGGGTGTCTCAGTTGGTTGAGCCACATTTCTCTTGGTTTTGGCTTAGGTCATGATCTTATGGTTTGTGGGTTTGAGCCTTGAGTTGGGCTCTGGGCTGACAGCCTGGAGCCTCAGAGCCTCGGTTGGAATTCTCTCTCTCTTTCTCTCTTTCTCCCTTTCTCTCTCTCCCTCTGCCCCCACCCCGCCCCCCCCCCCCCAGCTCGCACATACTCTCTCTCTTAAAATAAATAAATAAACATTTAAAAAAGCTTCAGGGAATGAAGATATCGCTTCTTTTTTTTTCAATATATGAAGTTTATTGTCAAATTGGTTTCCATACAACACCCAGTGCTCATCCCAAAAGGTGCCCTCCTCAATACCCATCACCCATCCCCCCCGTCAACCCTCGGTTTGTTCTCAGTTTTTAAGAGTCTCTTATGCTTTGGCTCTTGAAGATATCTCTTCTAAGAGATACAATTCCTGTGTATGTTTAGAGTGAGATTTACTGAGCACAGTCCTAAGAGGCACTTGTGTTAGACTTACATTGACCTCGTTTGCTGGTGTTTGCAAAAGGAGTGTTTAAGTTATCTGTTGTGGGAGATTTGTGCCTTAAACAACTTTCCTTTCCCAATCTAAAAGGGTTGAAAGTCTGTGAAGCTGAAATTAATGACAGTTCCTAATGTGATGTGTCCAAATTTTTGTCTTCTGACTGGTTGTGCTTTTATTGCTGTCACTGGTAAAACTTTGAGACCTATTGCTTCTGGGGCAGGTCAGGTGTGATTAATGTGCTTTGTGAGACTCATGTAATAAATCTATATACTTGTTAACAAGTATATATCTATCATTACACAGGCCAAGCCATAGATTCCTTTGCAACCTGCCTGTGAAAAAGACATCACCTGGTTACTTCAGAGCTCTGCTCCCCTCCTGTTAAGGATGCAGAGTTGACTCTTGGCACAACGAAGCTTAGAGAAACCGGGAATGTTTTATGGATGCTGTCTGGCAGTTTTGATTCAGAACTAGAGGAAGACCAACAGGTGTGAACTCGTCTGCATCTGGCATCAAATAGTTCATAACTTGAAGTCTGCAACCTTATTTTGGTGAGACTCTTGAGGACCACAAAGGAGAAAAAGCACATGGAATTCTTCATAAAATCCAACAAAACAACATAGGAATAGGTAGTCACTTTAAATGTGGTAGGAAAACATATGCTTCAAACGAAAGGTCGCTCAGCATTATTGCCTTCACTTTTACGGAATGGAGAGCTGCTTTTATCGCCGTTATTAGTCAGGGCTGTTCCAGAGTCTTTGCTCAGGCATTTAAAGGTGCACAGAATAAAAGGCAGGAGTGCAAATCATCAGCCTTTGTAAATATTATCATTGCATACCTGAAAACCATGGAGTGATGTTTTCCAAACTGTAAAAATATTAAAATGATCACAGAATTAAGGTATTTAGGAAATGACAACAAAAAAGTATCATTCTTTATACAAATAGTAACTAGATAGGAAAACAAATATTGTCATAATAAAAACAAATGAGATTGTCATAATAAAAACAAAAATAACTTATCTACAAATACATTTAGCAGCAATTAGGTACTACTGTGATAAAGATAGCTGTAAAACTCTAATGAAAGGAATAAAAGAAACTCAAATGAAAGCAAAGACAAAACCACCTTGTTCCTAGATAAGAATATTCAATATTTATAGCTCCCTTAATGAATCTCCAAAAGGCAGTAACAAATAAAATTAAAAGATATTTTGTTTTATTTAGAGATAAAGTGATACTACAATTTATTTGAAAAGAAATTAACATGTGAAAATTCAGAGGGCAATTTCTCAAAGGGTGAATAGTAAAAGTGCACTAGTCCCCACTGGATGTTAAAATATTTTATAATGCAGCAGAAGCTAAAACTGTGTTTTACTGGAATCTGAATGAAAGACGGCTAAAGGGAAATGAACACAGAGTTCACACACTATTCATGGATGTTTGTGTCCAGATGAGGTGGGTTAATGAAAAGAATCAGAACAGATTCTGTCACTCACCTGACACTGCTTACCATCTTCACTGCAGCAAAACAAGCTGGTCCCAGGTCAGCTGAAAAAAGAGCTCACCAGTAAGATGGACTCCAGAAGAAATAAGCACCATGTAGGAGAATTTTCCAGGTATGTCACTGCTACCACATACATGAAAGCATAGCAGAGTCCCAATGTGGTTATGCTTAGGAAAAAAAAAAAAAAAAGGAAGGAAAGATGGCAAAAAGCAACAAAAGTGGTTGCTAGCAGAATAGGGCTCTAAATGATTTAAAATATTTTACAGTACCTTAATTATACTTTGGTTTTTCAAATATTGTAAGAAATTTCCAGGTCTCTGTTCAGATAGCAGTCTGTCTTTCACTGTCCCTGCTGGCGGGAAGGGAAGGTCTGGTTGTCCTGTTCTGGTCCAGGTTGTTTAGATTTGGTGATGAAAGGAAGAGCTACTCCCAGATCTGTCATTTCTTTGTACAGGTATATTCCTTTGTACAGGTATATCCTTCCTTTCACCAAATCTAAACATGTGTGCCTCTCTCTTTTCCTCCCCTTTTATTTATTCCCTTTTTTCCTATGGGCTCTTCTCCATCCTTGATTTTCTTTTAAGAATTATAATCATTTATGCCTCTTGTCTTGAGGACCAGGTATTTATTTTAAAATATATCACATTCATCCATGGGATCTCCCCCTAAGTTGGTGTCCTTAGTAATAGGCTAATAACATGTAGGTGAAAAATGTATAGGGATAGTTCTTTGCTTTTTATTTAAAATTTATTGGAAAGCATTATATTCTCATGGCACTTGGTTTGATATCATTTGTGAATTAATCAAGTTACATGAGCTGGAACGAAGAGTCCGGTCTCCTGTGCTACACAGTTCAAGAGTGTGAGAAGCGGTGAGCCATTGACACAGAGGATAGCAATATGGTTTCCGTAGAGGCTCTTTGTCTTCTGCCATTCGCTCTCCGTTTCTCAAATTCCCTGTCTTTAACTATGCTCGACTCTGTATCTTACAACCTCTCCACCTCCTGTTCCAGCATATGCTCTTCTTGATTCAGTTTATTTCAGAGTCACGCCTATTTGCTCATGGATTTCCTTAAGGATCTCCACTTCTTATGCCAAGGTTGTGCATTTATTTTCTCATCAAAAGGGGGAAATCATCATTTGCCAAATGATTTTTCTGTTTTTCAGTTCATCTCTAAATGACAGCTCATGATTCAGCCTGCGTTGTCAACAGCCTCTGTCTTCCACTCTTGTTACTATAGTTATTATCTGTGAGACATCTATCATTTTCAATTTTCTCACACCAGTGGTCTGCTGGTTGGCTGAATTTATTCCATCTCTAGCCATTTCCTTTCTTATTAGATATGCCCTTAGATTCAGAGTCAGTAGCAAGCCCTGTTATCAGTAACAAGCAATTATTTACACTTTAATTTTATTCATTTTGTAAGCTAGAGGTTGGATATTTGAAACTTCTGGTTTAATTTAGTTTGTTCACTGAATTCAGTTGATCAGTCTGGCTATCTGCTTCCTGTTCTATGCCTTTCCTAAGCTCGATATTTTCTTACCAAACACAAAGATTTTGTGTTTTATTTTCTCTTCATTTAGTTTAGTTTCACAAGGGGAACTTGCTACTTTTGAAAATTTTATTGACTTCCTTACAAAGGTAGATAAGCAGCAATAAGAAATAATACATTATAGTATAGCACGATATAATACTGGTTCTTTTATCGCATAGTTAGAACACATTTAAAATATTTTTTAAAAATTCCAGCTTCATAAAAACCCTTGATGATGTCAGTTGTAAATAATCCACTTTGCAAATTCCACCTGTAATTAATATCAAACGTATCAGCATTACCATGTGCTAATGTAAGGTTTTTTACTTCTTTCACTTTAAATATCCAATGTTAATTTTGTTTCCTTATAGTCTTCACCAGTGTTTTTCAAACTTCAGTCAGAATCACCTGGAGGACTTGTTACCCCACAGACTGCTAGGTCCCACCCCAGAGTTACCAATCCAGGAGATCTGGGTTGGAGAAGAATTTGCATTTCTAACAGTTCCTAGGTGATGTTGACCCTGCATTGTATGAATCTGTGCTAATGTAAGTGTTTTGGTAAAAAAAAATTGTATTTTTTTCACTTAATTTAAAATTTGTATCACTGCTCTCCGTTTCTTAAGTTTTAAAATCTGATGTTTTATATATAAAGCTATATCTAAAAGCTCATTACAACACAGAGCTAAGTATGTTCCTGACATTCCTTGCATATTTCAATTCCTTTTCCCAGAAGCAAGCATTTTTGGCTCTTAGGGTTTCATGAAAATCAGATCATTCTAGTGCTGATCTGTCAGGCAGCCAAAGAATGATGTCTGAAACTACTGCACACTGAAAGGCACTAGACTTGGATCTTGTTTGTTTGTAGCTATTGCTCTGAGCCTACAGGGGTATCTTTGTTTATAACTATACTTATGACCAAACCTTCCTTAATACTCTGTTCCTGGGTGACTTCTTAGATTACTAGGCATTGATGCCTCTGATCTCCTAAAGTTAAATGATCAGCATCTTTAAGCATGTTGTTACCCTCTTCAGGCATTTTCATTCAAAAGTCTACTTTTGTATTTATCCTGTTAGCCTAGTGGAAACCTATTTTCACCTTCTGTATGCTACTGGTTTGATTTCCTGACATCCTTATGTTGGCTTTACAGTCTTCAGTGGGTGTCACTGTGTTCTTCTATAGGCTCAGCTGTGGCCAATGAGATACCTCCTTCCAGTGAAGAATTATGGTAATTGACAAAACGGGTTAGGGTTTAAACAATATCCAAAGAGGGGGCGTGTTCAGCAGGCTTACAGATAACCTCCTTAATTCTCAGGTTTTGATTACCTGCCACTCTGGCAGCTACCCTTTTTTCTATTAACTCCACAATGTGTGACTTGGAAGAGAAAAATATCTTGTGTGGGCTCACCTACCGAATCAGTATGAAGTGTAACTCTATGGCATGCGGATGTCTTCTATCTGGAGAAACTTGGATACCACAGGTAATTACTGTACTGCTCTCCAAGCCTTTTTTTCATCCAGGAGGGCTTGAGGCACTGTCTGCACTGTGTCAGTGCTTTTGGGAGTCTGGATTGCTAGGTAAACTTTTGTATGTGTCCTTAGAACCGGTTGATGGCTTAAATTCGTGAATTCACTCAGTTCTTGGGGTCCTCTTGGGAGAGTTCTTTCATTTTGGGTTTCCTTTCATTTCTCCTTTCTCCTTTCCTTTCCTATGTGTTCACTCCCAACATTATTATAACTCTCTTTACCTAAGTGTGAATCTTCTTAAAAATTATTTTAATTATTTTTATATAGTTAGGATTTTCTTTTTAAGACTGTGAGTCTTGTATGCTGAATGGTTCTGTTTGCAACTTTTCACACTTTTTCCATTGGAGATCATAACAGAAGCAGTGTATTTCACAGATCATGTAGCGTGTTAATTATGAAACTAAAGCCAGGTCCGTCTCAACAGTTAGAAAAAAAAAAGAAATCATTATTAATAATCCATAATGGCGTCTGAGGGGGCTAATAATAAGAATAATTTCTTTGCCTCCAAATTTCAGAATTTACTGAGAACCAAGACACAAGCATTGTCAACTGCCTATCAATATATCAGCTTATTTCAAATAAGGTTTAATGGGAATTATGGCTGGGATCTGGGGCCAAATGGATTTTTCAATACTTCATTCTAAATTTAAGTTACTATCCGTAGCCAGAGTTGGATGACGACTGCTCCCTTCCCCACTCACTCCAGCCTTGGTGACAAAGGATG
Organism: Acinonyx jubatus; assembly: GCF_027475565.1. Taxonomy (NCBI): domain Eukaryota; kingdom Metazoa; phylum Chordata; class Mammalia; order Carnivora; family Felidae; genus Acinonyx; species Acinonyx jubatus. The sequence continues at coordinate 97,234,618 of NC_069385.1, forward strand.
CTTCTATAAACTTACAGCTTGATAGAGCAGAAAATGTGTGTTTCTTGAGGAAAAGCCATTATGAGAGAGAAAGAGAGAGGATCCCAGAAGGGGGCAAGTAGAGTGTGCTTAATTCCTTCTCTTGAGTTCCCTAGTCAAGATGAGATGATGGGATTCTATATGAACAGGAAATTTACTTCTGTCATCTCTAAATTTTCTGGGACACACAGCTGTCCAAGAAATAGTAGGTATAGACCATGCATGTCATAGAGGTCAGACACAAATTGTAAAATAAACTAAATTTCTTAAGAGTAATAATGCTTTTTTTCTCTTCCTGCATTTTCAGTATCACAAGATAGATGGGGATAATGCTCTGGGAAATATACAAATATGATTAACAATCCAAAAAAAAAGTACTCAGGTTTGTTTTCTTTTAAAGCAGAGGTATTAAAATTAAAATAAAAACAGCTGCACGAGGGAACAGAATTTGGTAATTTCAATAAACCACAAAACTGGTGAGGTCCTTATTTGAACTTCTTAGAATGAGCTTGGATATAGTAAAATTAAAGAAGTTAAGTATGTAGATAGATTAAGAGGCCGTGTAACTATTGTATAGTACTAATATCAATAGAACTTTTAGCGCAGATTTTACGATTTTGAGGTTTTGTTCATAATCATTATCCATAAGGCAGTGAAATACTCTCTTGGGAACAATTTCATTTGACAATCTGAAATAGCATGAGTTTATGCATTCTGCTGGCATATGATCATGCAGGATAAAGATATCCATAAGGCATGCTCACTTTGAGATCATTTCAGCGTTCAAGTTGAACAGATGGACCGCAGAGATCTGCCAAGTGAAAGAAGTTGACGAGGCTGGGAATATTGCCATTACCTATAAGGACAAATTTCAAAGGAGGATTTTTGTCTACCTAACTCCAATAATTCTAATGAGCATACATCTATATTTTAGGGCTCTGTGGGTACTTAGGCAATATGTTCAGTCTTGTCTCTGTTAGGCTTAATAAGGGAAGATGAGTGCAGTGATTGCTTATTTTAAATTATATGTGAATTTAATTTGAATTAGAATTAATGACATTATAAATATCTGCCATTAATTCAATTGAATAATTTCAAATCATTTATTCATTAAAATTTATTGAAAGCAGTAGGTACTGTACATCATGAATTACAGGAGATATAAAACTGAATATGACATTGTATCTTCAATAAGGAAATTCATAGGTCCTTTGGGGAGACAGGCTTGCAAACCAATAATTAAAATCTGTATATGAATGAAGTATGATAAGTAATACCACACATTAGCAACACAAAAGTACATTAGTTCATTAGCTGCACGAAAAACAAGTAAACAACTCAGGAGAAATCAATGAAGCATTTATAGAAATATAGAGAAAACACATTTTCATGATATTCTTCCACAACATTCACATACAATCTCTAATGCGTCACATAAGACAATTTTTCAGATGATGAAGTTTTGATAATATTATTAAGCATAGCTCATTGAATGGACAAAGACTATTTACTTAAGGATATTTTATGACAAAAAGAAATGAGTAAAGATTTTGTTCTGTGTTTGTGTTTTTATTGTGGTGGTTTTAATGGTGGAATGGGGTGGCATAATGTAAAGGAAACTGTCGGTAATTTTCCCTATGATTTTAATTACATCAATTTTCAAGATGAGCCCAAGGTCAAATTTTGGGATTTAGCTGATAGGATCCATGCTTTCATTCTTTCCTCTATGTTTAAAAATTAGATAATTATGAGATTGGATTTTGCTGAAAATGTGATGCATTTTCAGGTTACTTTTCTATGATGTGGAAACTCTAAAAAGACATCTGATGAGAAGCAAAAAATTTGTGTTTCTTTGTTCTGAAGAACCAATTCACAGGCCAAGTTGCACAAATAATTGTTGTTCACTAGATGGCAGAATACTAAAAGAATACTCTGGCATAGTGAGGCTAGTTTCCTAAATGTGCTGGGCAATTTGATTTAAGGGCCTTTGTGTCACTGCAAAATTCAGTGACTCATTGTTCTGTGACATTAAATATATATGAATCTTCTGAAATATCCCCTACCACAGATGAAGGTAGTTTCAACAAATAAATAATAGAATCTTAGATTTGTAAGGGACTTTTTATCATCCTTGTTAACTCTGGCATGACCGCAGACCTATGCCTTCTTCTGTGTTTCCTAGGCCAGTTATTTTCATTATAATTCTCCTGGCTTCCTAACTCATAAACCTAGGAAATATCTAGGAAATATTCTTGAATCCTTTCTCTCTCTTGCCCACCTTTAACACAATATTAAATAGCATGAACAAAGTTCTGTGGATCTACTTCAACAGCTGGTCTTTGTGATATGCTCCCCCTTCCTCTTATTTTTTCCTCCTAATACATTCAAGGCACTGCTCTGGTTAAGCCATCCATTTTTTCCACAGTCTGTTGTAACTGTTTCCTACCTGTCCTTTCTGCCTTGAGTCGTGGTGTGGCCAAGGTAACCTCCAGACTGCCTCAGCTTATCTTTCCAAAACACACATTTCAACACATCAGGCTATTTTTAAAATACTGTGAGGATCACTTTTCACCCATCAGGCAAAAAATTTAAAAACAAAATTTGATGAAAACTCCCATTAGCAGGAATATGGAGTAGAAGGCATTCTCTTACACTGATGGTAGGGCTACTGAACATCTCTATTTGTGACAGGCAATTGTGCAACATTTTGATATTAAAAAAATAAATTTTTTGAACAATTCCTCTGCTATTAATTTTGTTGCAGCATTATTTCTAAAACCCAAGCCCGTAATGAACCTTAATATTAATCAGTAGAGAAATGTTTTAGTTTGGAGTGTTTACATAATGGACTATTGTGTAGTCAGAATAAAGTGGATCAAATGTGTTGATAAGGAACCATCTTCAAGGTAAATTACTACTTGAAAGAACAAGGTGCAGAGTAAAATGCAGTGTATGAGTCATTTGTGTTAGAATATTTATTGCATGGTTTTCCCACATATACCCATGTAAGCGTGTGACACATCATAGCATAGTGGCTAACAGCATAGATCCTGGCGCCCCAGCTGCTGGGTTCAAAGCCTAATGTTGCCTCTTACTAGTTTTATGACCCTGGGAAAGTTAGTGAGTCTTTCTGAGCCTCAAGTTCATCTTTGTGAAACGGAAATGATAATAGTAACTACCTAATAGCACTGTGGTGAGGATTAAATGGGTTAATACATGTAACTTGCTTTGAATGGCATCTGATACATAATAAGCTCTAGTGTTCACTGTGAATTTATACAGTAGTCAATATCTTCCTAGAAGGATCTGTAAGCAACATTTCTGGAATTTAGGTCCAAGGGGTAAAGGATATCTCTTTTCTTTTTTTTCCTAATATACTGCACAAGTACTATTAAAAGGGAATACCTCTAGAAAAAAAAATCTTTCAGTGGTTCTCTGTGGCTTTTGGGTGAATTTGAAATGAATTGTGTCATCAAGACCTTTCACGATCACTTATGGTTTCCCTGTTTGGTTTCAATTTGTGTGCCTCTCCTATCCTGTGGTCACAGATTTTATCCAACACTCTTTGAATTTGTTATGTTCTCCTGGATATTTTTTCCTCCGATAGAATGCCCTTCTCACCCTTACAGAAAGCCCTCACCAGGGCCCTGTGCTTCTTCACAGGCTCTCATAGCACTTGGAGTGCTCCTGTGTTATATAGCTTGTTTACATGATGATTGCTAGTCCAAATATTTACCTCATCCATTTATTGTGAACATTTAAAGCCAGGAATTATGTCATTTTTTTATCTTCTGCATTCATTGTTCATGACAGTGACCAAGTATTTGCTTGATAAGTATTAAATTAATGAATAAATGAACTGTAAACAAAATCTACTCCCCCTACAGACACACCCAGAAATTCCTTCTAAAAGAGTTATCAATGCTGGAAAACAGAAACCTCACTGCGTACTTCAAACTGAGTGGATTAGGGATGTGGTTACACAGGTGTGGGCAGGCTTAATGAGTAAAAAGGTGATACTAAGGTATCTAAGTTTAATAACTGCAAGATGTGAGAGCACTACCGGGAAACAGTAGGGTTATGGTACCTAGGGGTCTGATGGAAGGACTGGATGGGGATGGTGCTTTGGAATTTGAGGGAAACTACAATTTGTCCTGGGAATCTGGACAGGGGGTGTCTGGTCTGTGTCAGATCTCTGAAGGTGGTGTGGCCCAGTGGGCACTCACATTGCTGATGTAGAATGATAGATAGGTGTTGAATTGCCCCAGACCATGGCCCAGTTGGTAGGCATATGGCTTGGCTGGCTCTCCAACTACCAAGGTAGTGCTGCTGGCTACGGTTGGTAGCCTGTTTGGAGAAGCTGGGTCTAGGAGGGAGGATTGGTCCACAGTCTGCAGCTACACAGGCAGTTCAGAGAGGAAGTGGAGAATAGGAAGGCAGTCTTTTCTTCCTTCCTCTTCCTTCCAGTTCTCCTTCACGGCAGAATTTCTTGCATCTTTTCTTTCACTGCAGTTTTCCTCCATTGGCATCTTAACAGGAAGCCAGCCAGTTGATAAGGGAGTCTGAAAACTGTAGTTTGAAGAATTTCATCTCCACCATCTCAGAGGAGTCTACAGAAGGTTAGACTTGTTTCTGAAAGACAGCAACTGCTTCAAAGTGGAATGTGTTAAAGATTTCCTATCCTTCCCAGAGTTGAATTTGTAGACCTGCAATACAATTGACAATATCTATCTCCCCTTTAAGTTCCTGCCTCAGAATTTCTGCAAAAATACTTCAAATTTATGTAACACTTCATGATTTTTCAGTGTAGTTTCACATATATTTCCATCTTACATGTGAGTTTAGATCATCCTGTAGTTCTTAGTCGTTTTTGGGTTTTGTTTTTGTTGGTTGTCTTGTTTTCAAATTTTATTTAAAAAATATTTCTAGAGTTACAAAGAATTTGCAAAAATATACAGAAATGTATTACCAACAGCAATGTATGAGTGTGCCTGTTTACCCCACAGCATTTTTATCAGGTTGTGTTTGCATACTTGCAGAACTTTGCCATTCTGAAACACCTCAGTGTTGTTTTAATATACATTTCTTTAATTATCAGTGAGTTTGAACATTTTTTCATGCTTTCAGAATTATTCCTATTTATTTCTTATGAATTGTCGGTTTATATGTTTTTTTCCCTATTTTTCTGCTTGATTGGATCTTTGTCCTTCCATTTTTAAGAGTTACCTATATATTGGAAATTTTAGCCCTTTGTAACATATGTTGAAAATATTTTCAATTGCTTTTTGACTTTACTTTTGATATTCTCTGCAACAAAACATGTATTTTGTTTTAAAATGGTATGTAATCAAATTATCATTTTTTAAAATCATCCCTGGATTTGGACTCAACATCAAAAAACCTTTTCCTACCCAGTAATTAAAGAGGACTCTTCGATGCTTTCCTTTAGTACTTGTATGGTTTCAAATTTTACATTTAGATCTCTAAACTGTTTGTAGTTTATTCTTGTGTGTGATGCAAAATAAACATGTAATTATCTCTTTTCCCAAATGACTACCAAAATGAGAAAAATTTATTAAAATATCCATCTTTCCCCTGATTAATTTAAGATGCTACCTTCATTATATACTAAAGTTCAGCGTGTGTGTGTGTGTGTGTGTGTGTGTGTGTGTTTATAAATATATTTGGATCTGTTTATGGGCTTTCTATTTATTTCACTGCTGTATGTGTCTCCATAAGCCAGTACCAAACTGTTGTAATTATACACACTCTATATTATGTTTAAGTATCTGATTGAGTTATCCCTCCCTAATAGTTTTTCTTTTTCATTTTTGCCCTGAATATGTATGCATTTTTCATATGAATCTCAGTATCAACATTTCTAATTCCATTGAATAAAAATACTTGTTAATGTTTTTGTTGGGACTGTATTACATTTATAAATTAATTTAAGGAGCACAGACATCTTTATAATGCTGCATTGTCCTATATTAGAACAAGTAGTGTTTTCCCATATGTTCAAATTTTACTTTTATGTCTTTGGAGTGTCAATGTATTTTTAGAGAATAAAATACATTGGACACATTTCTTTTTTTAAGTTTATTCCAAAATATTTAATCTTCCCTTCTGTTAGCATAGGTGAATCATATATATCTACTATCATATATAACTACTTGGTTATTGTTTGTATATGTAAAGACCATTAATTTTTTGTCAGTTTTTAATCCTGCTACCTTACTGAATTATTTTTGAGTTAGTTTTATGATTGATTGTAAGATTTTCTGGCTATATTATTATGTCATCTGTAGATAAAAATACTTTTACAGCCTGTTCTTATGACTTTAATTTATTTTGTCTATAGCAGCTAATACTTCTAGTACAATGTAGAATAGTTTTAGAGTTAATGGGCATACTTGTGTTGTTCTCATTCTTAGAGAAATGTCTCCAATGTTTCTCTACTAAATTAGACACTAGCTTTAAGACTAAGTTATACATATTTTACAAGGTTAAGAAAGTATCCCTCAATTCCTATTTTTGAGTGAGTTTTTTTTTATCATGAATGTTTTTCAATCTTAACAAAAGCTTTCTTATTATCAATGGCAAAAAATTGTATGAATTCTTTCCCTTAGAGATTCATCAATGTGGTGTACAATATTAATCGATTTCCTAATATTGAACCAACGTGCATTCTACAAATAGATCCGGTTGTTGATTATTATCTTCTTATTCTGGTGCTGGATTAATTTGCTAGTATTTTATTTAATGTTTTTGCATGTACATACACTGGTGATAATGGTATGCAATTTTCTATATTTTTACTATCTTTGGGAGATTTTGGCATCAGTGTAATATTTGTTTCCTAAAAGGAATTTGCACCTTTCCTTCCTTTTCTCTGGAATAATTTATAGAGCATTGGGTCTATCTGGTCTTTGAAGTTTGGTAGTATCCTCATGTGAAACCATTTGAGATTCGTACTTTTTTTGTGGAGTAGTTCCTGTAGTGGGTTCAATAATGGCCCCTCAAATGCTGTTTAGTCCTAATCCCCAGAACCTGTGAAGGTGACCTTATTTGGAAAAGGAGTCTTTGGTTCTTTGCAGTTGTAATTAAAGATATCAAACTGAGATCCTCTCAGATTAGTGTGGGCTCTAAATCCAATGGTGTGTGTCCTTACAAGAGGTGGAAAAAAGGGAAGGGCACACAGAATCAGAGAAAGCCAGGTGAAGACAAAGGTAGAGAGGGGAGTTATCCTGCTGTGAGCCAAGGAATTCCAGGAGCCACCAGAAGCTTCAAAAAGCAAAAATCGGTTTTCTCCTAGAAACTTTAGAGGGAGCTTGGCCTGATGACACTTTGACTTCAGATTTGTGGTCTTCAGAACTGTGCTAGAATAAGTTTCTCTTGTTTTAAATGACCCAGTTTGTGATAATTTGTTACAGCAAACTTAGAAAACGAAGACAGTTCCTTAATAACTTTATTACGTTTATGGAAATGGTCTTTTAAAGCATTCTAACTCTAATGGGGTCAGATTTGGTAGTCTGTGTTTCCTTAGGAGACTAATTCATTTTATCTAAGTTTTTCAATGTATTTGTAAAGATATCTGTAAATTATCCCCCTATGATTTAATTTTTTCTTCTGTTTCAGTATTTTTCTCATTGACATTTATTATTTATTGTATTTATGCTTTTATTGGTCAAGTCAGCTAGTGGTAGCTCTATTTTTAATTTTTTTTTCAAAAAAATAAGGATTTTAATTTACAAATCAGATATACTGTTTTCTGTATTCTGCCTCAGTTTTCGCTTTTGAAAATTATTTCTTTTTTTGCACTTTCTTTTGGCTTACTTTGTTGTTCTGGTTTTTTTTTCCAGTTTTTAAAAATGGGACAAAAATGCATCTATTTTGATTTCATTTTCACCAATGAAAGTGTATAGTGCTATACATTTTCCACTGATCGCTGCTTTAAATGTATCCCACAGACTGATACGCAGTGTCATTGTCATCATCATTATTTTCACCCAAGTTCTTTAATAGTTTTGCTTTTGCTTTTTCACTTTCTGTTTGGGAATTTCTGTGCTTGGAAATGTAAATAAAATTGGTCTAAGCCCCCAACCCTCATACCATCCAGTGTGTAAAGGTTGTCCTGTGGCTCCTGTGAATTCTCAGCATCCGAGGTAAGTGCTACCTAGTCCAAGGTAGGTCAGCCACATCTAATCTGAGAAGCAATACAAATATTTGGGGAATTTCTTCTCTTCTGTTTAGAAGGGAAATATTAGGGAGTGAGACAATTGGTCCCATGTTCTTTCCCCTATTTTCAACTGCATCCAAATAAATCGACTTTGCCCATGACCTTTTTCTCATAGTCCCCCCTGGGAAGATTGTTTATTTTGTTAAAACATGTTAAGTGGACCGTGGAAAACTAAAACAGGATAGATTTAAATTACAAAAACTACCTCAGAAGTCAATTCACAACATATGTTTATTAAAAGGGTAAAAGTTTTTTTTTTAGCATTTAGAAATGAGTTTTTAAAGAATCTATAGTTAAACAAATTTTAAGGACCCCTTTGTAAGAAATTGTAAAGTTCCTAACTGAGTAATTAAATTGTTTGACTTTATAAATTAGTAAGCTTTATAAACTAGTTCGTTTAGCTTTAATTTTAATATTTGGATGAAATCTAAAACCAATAATAACCCAAGGCATCGTAGAAAATTTTAATTGAAACCTAAATTCAAAAGGTTTAATTGAGTCATCTGAGAATATTGTTGGCTTTTTAAAATTATTGTTATGATAAAAAATAGTGCTGGTTACTGTAAATAACACCTTTCTTTCCTGAATCCTAATATATAACATGAATGTTAATTTGAGAGTAGTTCTAAATGAAGTGAAAAATCAGAAGCTAAAATTATTAAGGTACAAAAATATTTTATCAAATGAAAGAATATGCACTGAATTCTTATGTTTACATAGGAGAACAAAACAAGTGAAGACAATCTTGGCCTATTAAATTATCAGTACAATATTGTGGGTATTGACTGGATATGATGAGTGGAATCAAATAGTTTAAAAAAAGAATAAATCAGCAACACACTGAGAGAATGCAAAATTAAAATGAATAATTAGTAATTTCTATTGAAGCTGATTACTAATAGTAACTTCATCTTTAATTGTATAATGGAAATTTAACAGCTCAGTAGCATTCTCAGTAATGTGCACTTTGATAATATTCAAATATAAAATCCATGAAAAGTGTTGAATAAAATACAGAATATGTACCCTTCTTTATAAGGAAAATTAACTCATGGGTAAATATGCCAGGTTTACAATTTACAACATTTAATTGGGCATTAATCAAGTATAACATAGCACATTAGCTCTTGTGTATTTTAAATAAATACTCTGAAAGGGAACATTTAAACAAACCATCTAAAGTTTATTTGGACGGCTTGTGGGATTTGGAAACTGAGAACTAAAATTTATTATTTAGGATCTTTAAACCTAATTCCTGCTTTGAATTGTGTTGGTAGAACCATGTAAATTTTAGTCCACGAAGGGTGATTTAAGTCCCAGTTTCCAGATGAAATAGAGAAAGGAAATAGAGTGAAATCTATCTCTACATAAACAAGTCATGTCCCTTATTAATAATGCTTCAGCTCTACAGGATAAACTGGTAGGATTTATGATACCTCAATCCTATTACTCAGTAAAATCAAAAGAAAATGCAAATCGTAATCCAGGATTTTACTTGGCTAAATAAGAGGTTATTTGGTTCAAGGGACCATTGTGTGTAAGATGAGGAGGAGAAATGGCAATTCTAAACAAGAACTCCAAGGGTGTAAAAGGAGATCATTTTCACCATCTCACATTTAATACTAGAAATACATAGGAAAAATGAGGAAGGCAGACCGAGCAATGGTACTTTGCTTGTCAACCCTGCAGTTCACCTACTTTCATTAGGATGAGGATGAGTTAGTATGTTGGTCTCCAGATGTTTTCCAGTGGTTATTTCATTATTATGTACATTTATATATAGTATATTTTATACTATATATAATTTTCTAGAAATTCTTGGAAATTATCAGACTATTGGAGATGTAAAGAACTGAGCTATTTTCTGCAATTTTCAGATTTAGTGCCTGCTAACACAATTCTGTAACTTGAACACTGCTAGTTTTAGGTGAGGTACAGGGACAGTAGTGAATCATGCAGTTGCTTTAGAGTCATTCAAGCCTAAGACATCTCGATTCTGTGAAGTCAATGCTTCCCTGAACACCTAATTTGAACTAAAGTGCAGATCTAATATGTACCGTGTAACCATTTAGAATTTTAACATAGAATTCCCTGATTTCCGAAATCACACACAACCTCTCATTTTACTCTTTACATTTCATTGGTCATCTCCTTCTTTTTCCACTGTGGAAATGGTCAGAAAATTCGGCTGAGTTTGCTGCTACAGGATTGGGAAACTAAGAAGGGGAGATTCATGTCTTCAACAAATATTTACTGAGAAACTACGAAGAGACAGGCTATAGGATGATGTTGAAAGGTTGTTTTAATTCTTCAGAAAACCTCTAGTAATGCCTCAAAGATTTATGAAAGAGGGAAGAATTCTAAGCAAAAATCATTAAACCCACACCAAATGGGCTAATCCTGTTTTGGAGGAAAACAGTGACCAGTCATCTGAAACTACAGTAAACTTGCCAGATGTCCAGAAGAATGAGGGCTGTGCTCTGTTTTCTAACATTCCAATATTGCAATCTAACCAGTCCAACACTTTAATATATATGTCAGCCCTTTTTCTGAAAGGAAAAGCGAACGTTCACACTTGAAGAATTTTTATGAAATTCAGCTTCACCATAAAAAAGTTGTTTATTTTATGTTTATTTTTATGTTTATTCTAGGGATTTTAGTTGGTTTCATATTTTTGGCTTCTTCTGTTACTAACAACTTTCCCCACGAGATGGATATTATATCATTTGCCAAATTCATTGAATACACTAACCTTTCACAGCCATGTGACATGGTGAATCAGTAACATGTAATATGTAATATGTAAATTGGTCCTTTTATATGTTCTTGTATTCTCAGGCTTTTTTAATATTCTGGTGCCAGATAATATGAACAACTATTTATTCATTTGTTCATTCATTCATTCTTTGACAGACTAGACTCCAATGGGAATGTCTGTTCATTGTTTTCTTCTAAGACTTGCTGCCTCCCCTGCCCAAAGTCTACTAGAGAATCTGGACTAGGGACAAACTAAAGCATCCTTGCTACATCTAGTGAAAAACTACAACATTTAGAATTTTGCCTCTGCTAGTATCGCTGTGTTCTTTTGTATGAACTAGAGAAAGGGATAGAGAGGGAAGAAATTAGAGAGATGTGTAGAGAGGAACTAAGAAAAAAAACATGGATGAAGAGCCTGACTGCATTCAGATGCCAGGTATATCTGAGACCCAGTTCTAGTCCTACTTTGGAATGGTGAGAGATTCCTGCATCCTTTCTGTAAAGTCCCTTGCATTTAACCTACTCTCAGTGGGGGAGCCTCTTACGTGTAAGCTATTTACTTCGAGCTAATATAGTACAGTATTACTAAATGGATATTATTAGACTGCTAATAGTTACTGGGCTATATAGTAGGTGCTGGGAAACAAAGACAAATGAGATATGGCCATTGATCTCAAGCACCTCTGATTTATACAAATGCTCACTAGCACAGGGGAACACAGAGAAAGTATTGCTGTAAATAGCGATGGATTTCTCATAATACCTAAAAAGGTCAATAGGGGTCTCTCATGATTCACTGAACCACTCTTCACAATGACTTACAAAAGCACTAAGTATTAATGAACTCAACACCCTTTCTTTTCATGATCTTGGAAATAAGTTATACTAAGCAATTGTATATGAATAAATGAGAAGGATTTGACTTTATGGTGCTAAAACAGCTTTTACAATCCACTACAAGTCTGAAAATATTTTCCTTGTAATTTAAAAGTTCAAGTTTTCATTTCAAATACAGAATTATCATTAGAACTTTTGTCTTAGTTGTTAGTGATGGGATTGCAGTATACTCATGGGGTGCTAGAAGGCACTCTAAGATAAAAGACTGTCTCACATAAGGTACTTACATATGTATCAGGACTAAAGAACACATAATCTGCAAGAAACAGAAAATGTAGATGAAAACGAAAAAGTTGCCTATATTCCTATTGGCAGTATTCTCCCTGGATATAGGATGAATTACTTGCCTCATTTTTTTCCCTCTTCTTTTGTATGTGCTTTTAACTAGGGCTATGTGAAATTCTTAACTATTGGAGAGAGCTTAGCTCTTGATTTTCAAAAGTATTTTGCTGATTTCCCTTATTCAGTTCTTGTTATCTGAAGTTGCATGTATGCTGTGGGCTCAGGGCCAGCTTAACTATATTGCCCTCTATAGATTATTAGCTGGGTAGGTGATTATAATTGGCTTTAGCCAATAAGTTAATGAAAGATTGGTCATGTGATGTGCCCTAGGATAGGTGTCTGTGAAGCAGACCTATATCTGTATACATCGGCTTAGACTGCCATAACAAAGTATCCCCACTGGGTGGATTACACAACATAAAATTATTTTTTCATGGTTCTGTAGGCTGGAGGTCTAAGATCAAGGTGTTGTCAAGGTTGATGTCTTCTGAGGCCTCTCTCCCTGGCCTATAGATGGCCATCTCCTCCTCTGTGCTTTAACATGGTCTTTACACTGCGCCTATCTGGTGTCAGTATCCTAATCTCCCTTTCTGATAAGGATACCAGTAATATTGGATTAAAGCTCCCCTGTATGACCTCACTTTATTTTAATTACCTTCAAATCCAGTCACTTTCTGAGGTAGAGGGGCTTAGGACTTCAACATAGGAATTTGGAGGGACCCGATTCAGTTCACCTAACTGGCACTTAACTATAGTGCCATCTATAGATGATTAACTGGTAGGCACTTAAAGATCACAGAGTAGGGTGCCATGTCACAGGATATGCCCTGGGCTAGGAATCCCATGAACCGGACCTGTTTTGATATTACCTTAAAAAGAGAGGCAGATGACTAGATATGTGGCTTCCCAGGCCTGGACTTGGGCTTAGAAGCTGTGTGGGGATACTGGTTTGTCTAAGATCTGGCCCTGTTTTAAATCACAGTGGAAAATTCTTTCTTAATCCTTTCATGTGTAAAAAAATATTGACAAACCTAATTAATGTCCTAGATTAAAGCATGCGTGTGTGCGCACCACTTTCTAAATTAAGTATTTCTTGGATGTTCATTACTAAGTACTCTTCAGACTTTTAGCTTACAGGGAGTATGACACTAAAATACACATAGGTACCTTTTGTGTTTCTCTTAAAGGGTGGGTCCTTAGAGAATTGTATTCTCGGTTAAACACCAAAAACAGCCCACTAGGTTCAGGGACTGCTAACCATCAGCTATTAAGTAGGACTGCTTCTAAAAAATGAAACGCAAAAGAAGAGGGCCATCTGGGATACAAGAAAATGTTTTTATGAGTCTCCACAGGATCTTAACAAAAGTGCATGCAGTGAGAGAGAAGTCCAAATTTTTGGAAAACCAAAGGGTAATTGAGAAAAAAGAAAAATAGTTTCTGAAGAGAAGGCTGACAAAATCACTTAATACTTCCCATATGATAGATGTTTTTTTCCCAGTTAAAATCAGTTTTGTTGTTAATCTCTTTGTGTATCTAATGTGTAAGTAGTTATTTTGAAAAATTTCTTTCTGGCTTTCCAATGTTTTCTCAAAGATTATTCTATGCACATGCCATGTACTTTACTACTAAAATCGTTAATGGGTCAGGCGGTTGGTAGAGCTTGCATCCTGAATGAGCCGCTAGGCTATGTAAGGGGACCCTGGGAAGTTACAAGAGGTGCTTTATAATCACCCAAATCTCTAGTAGTTTTGCCCATGAAACTGTAGCACATCGACAAGCATTTGAGGAATATAGTATTTTCCATTAACTATAGAAAGACTATTTAAAGGTGACTGATTAATGCAATACAGATTTCACTCATCTGTTGTAAAAGTGGAGCATCTTCCATTGAATTAGCCATTAAATGTAGGTCTGGAAAAAAATTGGATGAGCCGTCTTCTATTGAGAGGGAAAATATTGGTCAAATGCCGTTTCTCTTAATCATTTGTAGCAGCACAGAAAGAGACTGGAATTTAAGAAAAATTAATCTAGAATCTTAGAAGTTGGACTAGCTGCTTGGAAAGCCTATGCTTGTTGGCTTTCTGAGAGTAATGATTTCTTATACCTTGGTTTGTAAGCAGGGAGGGGGTAAACGTTCATTGGAACACTGTTCTTGGGTAGCTCTAAATAATAATACACAGTAGAGTATGTTCCCTGGTAGGAATCTTATAGGCCTGACCCCAGCTCCCAGTTGAATAATTGACCCATGCTTCGCAGGCACTCCTTGCTTTAACTCCTGGCTGCTCTCAGTATGAAAAATCATTTCACTGCCGTTCCCAACTGTTTCCTGATGATGATGATGATGATGATGATGATGATGATGTGTGTGTGTGTGTGTGTGTGTATGCATGTGTAGTTTGTGGGGATTTTTTTGTTTGTTTGATTGTTTTTGTTTGGCCCATCTCATAAAACAAATATGAACTAAGAAGTATTTCTACAAAGTGCTAAGCCAGTGATTCAGCATAAACAGAAGTAATTAAAATTTGTGCTGCATGGTGGATTGGAGTGCAGGCTCGTAAGTCAGGCTACCTGAGGTTCAAACCTCCACCTTGCCAATGTACTCTTGAGCAGGTTATGTCATCACTCCCTGCCACAGGTTTCTCCTCTACAAAACAGTATAAAAATAGCGTGATTGATCTGGATGCTCGTAAGAACTGAATTGATGAATACACATCAGGAACTTGGGGTAATATTTATCATCTTGTGAGCCTGGTTAAAGTGTTAGTTAGCGTTGTTTGCCATATAAAGTATGTTATAATTAGCCATCCTAGCAGACATTTTTGTTCATGTTCCAAATCTATATGGTGCTCCTGATCTTCCTTGATGATCTTGATCAGGGTCTGTGCAGATCTGATGGGTTTGTATGGACCTCTGGGGAGTATATTTAGACTCTGGTTGCTCTAGAAAGCCAGCATCCCTCCCTCTGTCCTCCACTTTTTCATCTCTTCTTCCTTCCATCATCAAATAGATACGTTCCAAATTGTAGGCATTACACTGGGGTTACAGGTATTAGTAGAGCCAAATCTTGACTTCAGTGAATTCACAGTTTAGGTGGAAGAGGGAACAGAGTTTGGGAAACAGATAAGTAAATAGACAATTTCAGTACATTCTTGCACTGCTGTACTAGAATTCAGCCCAAGGTTCTAGACGAGCTGCTATGAGGGGCGTCTAGTCCAGAGTAGGGCAGTGGTCTGGATGGGAGGAGAGACCCTTGGGGGAAAAGCTTCCTGGAAAGGTAAAATCTGATTCAGCCTGGGTACTGAATGATGAATAGGAATTAGCCAGGCTTGAGGGGAAGGCAAACAGGTGGGTAGGCAAGGGAGAGGAAGGAGGTCATAGTATAGGGAGATGCATGTTAGCATGTTTAAAGATCTGGAGGTGAGAAGGTGTTTGGCATACTTGGAAGGTATAAGTAGATCAGGGAGGTGCCAGAGTTCACCAAGGAATGGGGGCGTGGAGTATCTTGTAAAGGCCTTTTCATCCATGCTAAAAAATTGGAGTTTTCTCAAAAACCTTGAAAAGCCATTAGAGGTTTTAGGAAAAAGAATGGTAGGAACTGATTTAGCATCTTCCTAGTACTGTGGAGAACAGATCTGAAGGTGCTACGATTAAAAGTAAGCAGGTTGGATGTAAGGACACTACAACAACGTGCATGGGAAAGTACAGCCTGAGCTAAGGCAGTGTCAGTGGGTTAAATGAAGTAGACAGGATCAGGAAGGTAGTTCTAAGAACTCTGTGGTTGTTCAGGCTTGGTAAATGAGGAAAGAGCGGATGCGTGAGGATAACTTTCAGTGGCTCAATTGCAGCAACTGTGTAATGAAACCAGTCACTGAGATAAATAACTGGGAGCTGGGGTCAGGCCTATAAGATTCCTACCAGGGAACAGGTTGGCACAGCTGCATTCATTTCTCAATCTTTGAATGTGTTTAAGTGGAAATATCTATAGGGTCTGGAGCTCAAAAGTACATGGAGTAGAAAAATTTAGGAGCCACGAGCATATAGATTGTACACGAAGACCTAGGATTACATGGTCGCATGCAGGGGTGTGGAGCAAGGTGATGATAAGCCAAAGACAACAGATTTAGAAGCAGTAACATTTACAGTGTGGTAAACTTTACACTGGCAGGTGGGATGGATACTATGAGTTTGATATCAAAATCCAAGTGAATATGGGAATATCCTAGTCATAACGATCAGGATAGCACCCATAAACTTCAGAGGAGCAGAAGCTTTGTACATGAACATGGAGAGGCAAAGGACTAGGGTGTGGGAGAGAAGTCACCACCAAGAAGGCTGTGGCAGGAACTACCTCCGAGAAGAGCCAGGTTTTACTGAGAAATGTAGGTGCAGGGTTATGTAGGGAAAGTCTGGTGAGGAAGATCAATTTAGTTTAAATAGAATGAAGCTCTTCAGGAAATAGAAATAGTTGAGTGTTAAGAGAAGTGGACAAATGATTTTGGAAGCATAGCATAGCAGTGTAAGAATGACAGTATGGGAAGAGGGAAAGTGGTCAGACAGGTGATCATTTGGTGGTAACCAAGCATGTCAGTAGAAGTCTGATATAAAAGTGTTCCTGGGCAAGTCCGGGCTGAGGTGGAGTTGAGTGTGTTTTGACAGTAGGACTGTAGACCTTGATGTCTTAGAGCTGCAGACTTCCCTCCTGGCACTAGAGCCTTGGTTCGACCCAATGTTCTTGTGATCGGGTTGAACTAGTGGTTTTTTCCTTGATTCAGAGTTGAGGAGCTTAGCAGAGTGTGATTTTGAACAGGCCCATTCTGCCCCTCTCTTCTCCCTACCTGTTTAGGGATGAGAGGTTTTTTTTTTAATTTATAGGGTGCACTTAAAAGGATAAAGCTAACTAACCTTTCTTGAGTATCCACTATATTCTCATCACTTTGAATAGTTTATATTACCTCAGTTATTTTACAAATAAAGAAACAGCCTTATCAAGTATAAGGGACTTACAGCCACATGGATATGAAGTCACAGAGCAGGAATGACAGAGTATGTCTGTTACTAAATCTTGTTCATTCTCAATTGCATTCTGGGCAAACAGCTTTCAAGTGCCATCTGAGTTTCCTGGATGCCTTGACAACCACTCAAAGCATCTTAGAACACAAGTGTAAAGAGCTAGAAACTGAGTTGCTAAAACTTGACCTCTAGATGGTTGGAATTCTGGACCAGGCTGGGAGCCATCCTGACACTCTCAGGAATTGTCATTATTGACAAAGAGCCAAATGACTCATGACCAGCCCATCTTATCATTTGACCCTTAACTCACTGGGCATGTAAGTGCCTATTGGTTCAGAAACTGTCCTAGGTGCTCTAAATGTGAACATAATGACAATAATATTGACAATATTTATCACATTTGGCATTTATTCAATAATTACTAAAAACTAGGTGCTGGTAAAAGTGCTTTATGCGTTGAGAATTCAGTGAGTTACCGTATGAAGAAGGAACCATGCTCACCACTATTTTACAGATAAAGACTCTGATCTTTTTGTATTGTATTGATACTTAATACTTTTTGTATTGTTTGTATTTTCAACAATAAGCATGTGTTAACTTCCTAAAGAGAAAAAATAACTAAAAGGTAAATCAATCATTGAATATATATATATTGTATCCACCTACTTGAGATCAAGGTTTGTCCGCCTGCCTTGGAGGAAGGAGGGTCTGGAGTATGCTTTTCCACCAGGTGCATTTATCACATAATTGGCACTTCGCTAAGCCCATTAAACACCTTGTTGATTGGCCCAATAGTCCTTAATTAGAATACCAGTTACTTGTTATAAAAATAAGGCTGGGACAAAATAATCACTGTTGTTTCTTTAGATCACTGGCCTATAGTATTTGCCTACAAGATTGTGCTACCCATCCATCCTTTTTTTTATGGGTAAGCCTGTATTTCTGAGAATAAGTGTCTCCTTTTTAGGTTTGGGGGCTTTATAGGCTTGAATTCAAAGTCATAAATGACACTATAATGAATTCTACAGGTGTTAGGTAAGTATTCTGGGACGAGGCCAGTGTGTTCAAAAGATAGAGAAACTAGAGAAGGAAAAATATTTACCTAAATGTAAAATAAGAAGTGTTAAGGTGATGTGAAGCTGCAGCAAATTTAAAGTTATTTAGTCTTTAGAGGTTGCTCTGCCCTGGATAGTCATATGGGAGGTAAAGTATTCTGTTACCCTAATAGATTGTCATACCTGACGTTTTAGTCTTTTCTCTTTTTCAGTATACCATAGGTCAATATCATTGTTAATATTGGTAGCATTATTTTGTCATTAGTTGTAAAAGTAGGGTTTTCTTCTCATAAATACATCCTCTAAAAAGATTTCCTCTTTCTCTAATAAGGTTCAATTAAATTTAGAGGTCATGATATTTGGTAAAATATATTTCTGGTTTGCCTTTATACATAATGGCACATGATTTTTATGGAAGTAATTTGGGGAATATATAATTGGGGAAGCAATTATAAGTCTATCGGACATACTGAGAAAAAGAAACTGGAAGATATTAGTGAAAGTTGTATCCTACTACATTAAAAAAAAGAATAGGTTATCCAATAAATTCAGAAAGATTATATGGATTATTCAGAAGCCTATGACTTAGCATACATTGTATATCATTTATTAGCTATTAATTATCTTAATAATTCACTTTGACTATATGTCTTTAGTGTATAACACGTTTATGCAAAATCCTCCATTAATCAAAATCTTTATCACTTTCACAACAATTTTACATTTGTTACCTTATTTGATGCTTTCAAAGATGTTCTTGAAGCCTGGGGGCAAATTATTCGTCCTGTATTATGGTGTTCATGTAATTATCATGAATAATTTGAAACTGTAGTTAAAAAAAAGAAACGAGAACCCACCTATCATTTCACTACATTACAATTATTCCCATGTATTTTAATTCTTTACAAGTCTTTAAGCCTATGTGTTAGTAATGTGTAGCATATGCAGAAAGATATAGTCTAGTTCACGTATTCGGTAAATAGACCTTGTATGCTGGGAGTACAGAAAGAGAAAGACTATGTTTCTATCTTTGTGGGGCTTATGTTCTAGTAGGTAAAATAGTATGTGGATCTATTTATTTTGTTAATATTAAGTAAGGATATAATATTAGGTAATTATTGGTGCTTCGAAGAGAAATAAGGGAGAACAGAGGGAACAGAGTGAAGGGAGGTTATGTTTTACAAAAAGTGGTCAAGAAATACATTTCTGATGGGTTAATATTTGAGCAGAAACCTGAGTGAATGCAGAGTGTGCATTTTGTGACATGTAGGGTATAGGGCATTTCTGGCAGGGGAGAACAGCACGTGCAAAGACCCTGAGACAGGAGTGTCCATGAAAAACTAATAAGGTCAAAATGGTTGTAAAGGACTATAGGTTAAGACAATATTATTAAAGGGGATTATTTACCTCATTTTCTATTGCTGGTCACCAGAAGCTTGACTCTGATTATCGGAAATATCTACCCAATTCAAGTATTTATTTGTAAAAATATTTAAAGTGAAAATTTAACTTCGACTTTTCAAGGACTTCTAGATATTTTGAGAGTGACTTAATCTATACCCTGTAAAGAGATTTATATAAATTATATTAAGTCCTTCAAAGTTATAAAAGGGTATATAGTAGGTTTTTTTCCTTAGAAATGAATTATTAACCTTAGATATGATGATGACAATAATTTCTGTGATAATTTAGTTAGGTGTCTCTTCTATACGTTCCACTTTAATTTGTCTTAGTTTTATGATAGCTCTCCATTTGGCCTCTATTGCTAAATCTTTGCTTATGACTTTGCTCAGAGTAGCATCTCAGCATTGGGACTTTTCAAATTGTTCACTCTACTTAGTTGAGGGTGGGAGGTATCTATTTTCTTTGGAAAGATACTACCAATGTTCGTATTGTTCCAAAAATTCACTATGGAACCACTTCTTACAGGGATAGTGAACCTTAAATGTTCATTACCTAATTTCTTCTGTAACCCCTCAAATTATTCTGAGACTGAAGCTCACTTTCATCTAAAAGGAATGCATCATTAAGGAAATTCTTATCTTTCTGGCATGGAAAATGGAAATCCTTTTCCCTGCTGGGAGGTAGACCCGGAGATAAAGAAAGTAAGAATCAGGGATAAGAATTCACCCTTCCCTGGGAGGAGGACACCAGGTCCAGGAGAATCTTGGAAAAAAGGCACATTCATGGTTCATCTCTGGATATACCTTGAGAAATTCCAAGCACTATACTCAGAGTGGTTTGAAAATGATAAGGCAAGGCAATAAATTAGAATTGGTTGAGGTAAATGTCTAGGTAATTGGGACTGAGACAGTAGTCTGCATATGGAGTCTAGGCAACCTAGTAGGTTCCTGTACCCTACTGGCTGAAACAGAAGTGCCTAAAAGAACCAGATTGTATGAGGGGGCTACAAAGATTGTGTCTTGGTGCAGTGGATAGGCAACGACTTCCGCAGCTGACACTAACACCGAGATGAAATGAGCCAGATGTGGCCAAGTACATCTGAGCAGATATGGGCAGAGAATTCTGAGAGACTAATTCAGTTAAACTTGATTATAGGAGAAGGTAGTTTAACTCCTTGAGTCCAGAGTTTCCCTTGGGAAGGAAGCAGGAAGAGTGAGGAAGGGAATAAGAAAAAATTCAGTGAGTTTATATAATGAAAAATCTGAGTTACTAATACCAAAAAGAAACTATTTTAAACATAAAAGGACCAGGCTCCCTTGAAAGTATTTAAAAGATTTTTTTTAATCTACTGAGTGGAAATGGAAACTTGAGACAGATGACATCATCTTTGGATTTTAAAAGAGCTTTTTTTGTATATCTGAGTTATAGTGTGCAAATTTCAACTCTCACCATAGTAGTATATTTGGCATACTACAGAGTAAAAGACTTATTATAAGGCATACAAGCTGCCATGAGTCCAAACTGATGAATTTGTAGCTTTTCAACCACAAACAATCCTCAAGAGAGGACATTTATGAAATTTCAACAACTCTTCCTTATTTTTATGTCTTTGAAAATTTCTACTCCCATCATCATATGGTCAAATTATGGTTGGAATTCCTCCCAGGGCACCCCTAATGTATCTTTGTGAATCTTTTAGTTTCTAGAATTTAGTAACATCTACCTTGTTTCTCTAGTGTCTGCCCCAGCTCAGCAATCCAGGGTCTTGAGGTGGCCTCCTACATACCTTGAGCCTGTCCCAACTAGTATCAGCATATCATCCGTGGGGCTATCTTCCCTCTCAAAGCTAATGTTGTTGACTCTGGATAATACAAAGCAGATTGTACAGCTAGATAAAATCTTAGTGGTTTATTTTACATTGCAATCTGAAGCTGGTTTAATGATTCTCTGGTACGCAGTCACTCAAGAATTCCACCATTTTCCATCAACGTGAGTACCATCTCAGAATCCTTTGGTCCTAGCCACGTAGATAAAGGAAAGAGTATTCAAGAAACATTTTGGGGGTTAGGTCTAGAGGGAACATACATCAGTTCCATCCACACATAAATGGACTTGCTCTCCTTCTCAGGAGGTGATAGGACTTTTTAAATTAAGTGCATGCCTGAAGAGAGGCTGGGAAATATATAATAGCATGTGTGGGTGGGTGTACAGTTGTCTGTCCTCTGGACTAGAAGATCAGGTAACTTTTTACCTCTGCTCACATACCATTCTCAGAGGAGACAACAGGAAATTCAAGCAGTCACTGAATCCAACTCAAAGCTCAGGATCTTAGGGCTCTGTCATCCTTGCCATCAAGCCCAAATATACCTTCTCTTGGTCCTTTAGTCAATAAACGAAAATAAGGAATCATCCCTCCCTCCTCTCATCCCTTATGTACAGTAATGATCAGGATAGGATAAACTTGGTAACATTCTTATTGATAACATTCTTATTTAAGGAGGAAGACCCTCAGAAGTTATAGGTCCATGGCCATGATGGACTCTTGTGCAACAAGCACTATAAACTATTTGGGGAATAGTTTAGTGGGGAAGACTCTTGGTCAGCCTCCTGTTTGTCATCCAGGAAGGAATCTCTTATCTGGTATCATTTGAGCCTCTTTGCCCTGTGAGAGGATTTTCCTTATCGATTTTCTCCTTGACCATATCAGAAATCCCTGCTGGTATCTCTATCCCTTTAAAACCTGCCTCTTACTAGTAAAAGTTTAGGAGCCCATGGAAACTTGTAAGTCTTGATCAATCAAGGCGTTATTATTTTTTCATTTGGACTCTTGGTTGTTTAGATAATATGTTTAAAAAAATTTTGACACATATTTATATCTGAGACAGCACAAGCAGCAGAGGGGCAGAGAGAGAGAGAGAGAGAGAGAGAGAGAGAGAGAGAGAGACATAGAATCTGAAGTAGGCTCCAGGCTTCGAGTTTTCAGCACAGAGCCCATTGTGGGGTTCAAACTCACTTGCGAGTTCATGACCTGAGCTGAAGTTGGGCACTCAACCAACTGAGCCACCCAGGGGCCCCTGGATAATATATTTTTCTAAAAACTTCAGTGGGCTTCTGAAATCTTTGCTTCCAGTCCTTTCCACTAGGGAATCATCATACTCAAAGAACTCAAAGTTCTTTTCCATACATGATTGATTGATTGATTTCTTTCTTTTTTTTTATTTCTGATTTATTTCTTTGTTTCCTTACCACTCTACCTCTCAACTTAATGGGTGCTTGCTTGAGACTGTCTCAAACGTATGTGGGTAGGGAAGTCACACTTGTATTATGATCATTGCTACAGACTTAAAGATTATTGGTTAGGATCTTTTTTTCCCTCAAAGTTTCTTTCAATCTTTTTTTTTTTTCTCTTGCTGTTGATGTCCAAAAACAAATGGTCTTCCAATGTTTCTAGGCCCAGTTCACAGTCAGGGAGAAAATTTGGAGGTATGAGACCTGAATTCATATGGCTTGTTCACAAGACTCAAGAAATGTACTAATGAAATTCTTTTAACTCAACAGGCAGGCATTGCCTTTGTGCCGAGGGAATATGCTAGAGAAATTTACAGAATTTGAAAGTGGGGGAAAGGCAGTGTCTTGAGGAACATGTGGCATCAGTCCAAAATCTCAATGTCCCTTGGGGCACAAGCGTCAATTGTAACTTTAGTTCACATATTTGCTGAAGGTGATTGTTCACTTGAAACAAAGGTAGAGCCGTGAGCATCTTCTCAAATAAGAAAATTCCTGCAGGGTGCCTGGGTGGCTCAGTCGGTTGAGAATCTGACTTTGGCTCAGGTCATGATCTCACAGTTTGTGGGTTTGAGCCCCACATCAGGCTCTGTGCTGACTGCTTGCTCAGAGCCTGCAGCCTGCTTCAGATTCTGTCTCCTTCTCTCTCTCTGCCCCTCCCCCGCTCATGCTCTGTCTCTCTCTGTCTCTCAAAAATAAATAAATGTTAAAAAAAATTTAAAGAAAATTCCTGGGACACCTGGGTGGCTCAGTCAGTTAAACATCTGACTCTTGATTTCAGCTCAGGTCATGATTTCACGGTTTGTGGGTTCAAGCCCCACATCAGGCTCTGCACTTAATGCACAGAGCCTGCTTGGGATATTCTGTCTCCTTCTCTCTCTTCCCCTTCCCCACTCACTTTCTATTTCTCTCTCTCTAAAAGTAAATAAGCATTCTATAAAAAAAAAAAAGAAAGAAAGAAAATTCCTAACAAAACATAGTGACGTTACTTTTAGGGTACATTACTAAATGGCCATTAGCTGAATTCCTCCTCCCTGAATTCAAGCTGTTGGCAATGGCTTTGTAGTTTCTCTAATCAAGAGAGGCTCGCATTCAAATGTCACCAAAAAAATAAGTAAATAAAACAAATTACTGACACTGAAAGTAAGCAAAAATAACAATTAGATTCTCAAGGGCCTAATAATCTAAAATGACTATTTATAACATATTTGAAGAAATGAAGGATATGATAGAAAGTTGGGAAACATATTATAAAATATCCAGCAGAAATTAAAAAGAATCAGAGAACATTTAGAAATCAAAAATGAAAATTTTCAGGTTGAAACTTTAATGAATGGGTCAAACAACACATGAGACACAGCTAAGGAAAGAATCCTTGGACTTACACTTTCCCAATAGTAGATGATCCTAACATTAAATGTTACCACAATTAAAAATATTTACCATATATAGACAAGTAATATTAATAAGGAATTTAGGGGTGCCTGGGTGGCTCAGTTGGTTGAGTGTCCAACTTTGGCTCAGGTCATGATTTCACCATTTGTGAATTTGAGCCTTGCATCGGGCTCTGTGCTGACAGCTCAGAGCTTGGAGCCTGCTTCAGATTCTATGTCTGCCTCTCTCTCTGCCCCTCCCCACACATACTCTCTCTCTCTCTCTCTCTCTCTCTCAAAAATAAACATTAAAAAATTAATAAGGAATTTAAAAAACAAAAAAATATACATGACCATTAAAGACAGTATTTAAAAAATTACATTCTCACATGTATTTTAAAAATGCAAATAAGTAACAGCATGTGTTGTGTATTAGTTTGGCAAAAATTAAAGGGTGATAACAAATGTTGGCTTGGAAAACTCCACACACTCCTCTTAGAAGCAAAATTTGACTTAACTTTTGTGAAGGACACTTGTTTCGAAGGGTGTAATCCTCTAAGACTTTGACTCAGACATTTCACTCAAAAATTTTTTCCTTTAGGAAAATAATTACACAAATGTATCAAGATGTTATGTAAAAAAACTATTCCTTGAAGGATTCTTTGTAATAGGAAGGAACTGTAACTATTGTAAACAGTTAAAATATCCAAAAGAGGTTTCCTTAAATGTGTTTTGTTGTTACATTGAGATGGCAAATAGCTGTTAATAATAGTTGGGTGGATATTTATTGACAAGAAATGATATTTGTGGTGTAGTCAATGAAAGAAGCAAGTTTTATAAAAATATTTGTGATACTTCTATGTATTTCTAAATGTGGGCACACTTTCATACATATATGTGCATAGGAAAAAATCTGAAAGCAGATAAAGCAAAATTTAAATGGCCAATATCTCTGAATGTTTGAATTTCAAGTGATTTTAAATCACTTTTTCTATGGGACATTTTATTTTTAACGTTCCTTTTATTAAATGAACATACATTACCCATGTGATAATTTTTATAGAAGAACACAACTTCCTGATTTGAGAGGCAGAAATGGTGACATCATTAACTTACTCAATTACTGATGCAGTCGAAAAATTCCCCCAGTATGTTTCCTTTTGTTGTTGTTGTTGTTGTGATTTGTATGCTCATAGCCTTTACAGATTTATTATTTTAGCTTTTTCCTTACTTAAGGAATTTAGAATCTTCATGTATTTAAATAAATAAACTTGGCTTCTCATTACACTTGCATTTACATGACATCGTATGACCATGTTTACGTGCATAGCATTAAGAAGGTAAATTGTGCCAGTCTTCATAATGGAGAGAGTACTTTCATATACTTATCTCTGACAGCCTGTCGCCCCCAACAGCTACTCCAAACCATCACAGCTCGACTCAAGCCAGATTCTGCCATTTGCTCTCCTCACACTCAGCAGATAATCTACTTGTGCTGCAGACTGAAACTTTCATAGCCCACCCTATCTCACTCCTCCACTCTTTTCCGTTCATGGTCACAGAGACGTTTATCTGCATCTCCATATATCCAGATGTCCATCACACCTCCCTCCATTCAATGGAACCTATTGTCCTTCCAATTGTGTCCCAGATCCCATCCCTGGTCACCTCGTTGGTAATCTTCAGTCCATCTGTGGTCTCCCATTTTCTTCTGTATGTTTCTCTTTATTACTTTACTTTCCTCTGCACATGAGCAAGTTAAATTTCTATCAGCCTAAAATGAAAACAAAGCAAACAACCCCCCTCTGCAGAAAAACCCAAACTTTTCCTTGAAATTTTCTTAGCACAGTTACAGACATAGAACATTTATGATCATGTTGATCTCTATTAAATACTTAGAGTCTGGCACTATAATAGTTTATGGGTTTACATAGACAAACAAGGCACACACCTTTGAGGAGTTTATTATTGTCCTTGTGTGTACTAAGAGCTCTGGGTGGGATTGACACAATTGCTTACAAAAGGAGCTTCACCTGGGTTAGGGTCAGGTTCTATGAAGTCTATTGGGGAATCTTTGAATAAGGAGGAGGTTACTAATTAATTAAGTGAAGATTCTAGATCATCTTCTAGTCTTAATGTAAGGGAACTCTGGATGTCAGTTGGCTAGTAGATGCCATGCCCCTTCTTTCCTTCACTGTCAAGATTCTGAAAAGAAGGCTGCAGGGTTACGTCTACTGCCATCAGGCTTTTCTTCTCTTCACTGAACCAAAATAACAGCGATTTTCTGTATAGTTCTCTTTCTTGACTTCTCAGACATGTTTGGCATTTGACCCCCTCTCTCTTCCTGAAACTCCTTTCTTCCTCCACGTCAGAAATGCTTCCCCAGTCTCTCTGGCTACCTTTCCTCAGAGGTCATTTATGGGGCTCTTCTATTTTCTCCTCTTCCTTGTTGTCTCTCATTTTTTATCCAGCCTATTTTGTCTTCGTTTGTGACTTCTACTCCCACATGTATGTGAAAAGTATTGAGGAAGGAATGGGTAAAGATGGATTTAATCCATAAACAAATCTTAGGAGAACCAAGGAAAGGAGAAGCTAAGTGTCATTTCCAGGATCTCATGTGGACTAACCTAGAAATTTCCTGAATTCACCCTGGATGTCCTAACTCCACATCCCATCCAAGTGTTCCTATGCAATCCTGAAAATAGTGGAAACCATTTCACCCCACAAAGTACTAATATGAAACATGAGCGATATTTCAGTGGGTGCTTTCACCCTCTTTCAGTGGCTCTTTTTATAATGTGTTTATTATCACCTGTAAGAATAAAATTTCTCTTGGATATCCTGATGCTTTAATGATAAAATTCTCAATATCAGTGAGACTAACTTAAAACCATGCAGTGAGCAACATGGGGTAATAGATATTAATAAATAAGCTCACATTGTCCAATGTTATAATCAAGTATATGCATATTTATGCACAGAAGTATATATAAGTGCATACATAAACTATACCAATAGGCAGACCTATTGTATGGAATTTCTACAATGTATACACTTTTTTAAACTTTTTTTTAATGTTTATTTTTGAGAGAGAGAGAGGTGTGTGCATGAGTGGGGGAGGGGCAGAGAGAGGGAGACAGATATCCAAAGCAGGCTCCGCGCTGTCAGTATTGGGCTCAAACTCATGAACCATGAGACCATGACCTGAGCCCAAGTTGGATGCTTAATTGACTGAGCCACACAGGTGGCCCCTACAACTTATACATTGACATGATTAACATATATGTGTAGTTTTGTAGCGAGTTAATTTTTTCAGAATGCTTTTGTGGCCTCACGAGGTAGGGCACCAGAAAAGGGCAGGTTGCCACAGCCTTGGCAGTGTGTTTCAGCTGGTTTGTAGTGCTGCTGGCCCCATAACTCACAAGACGGAGCCCTTCCCTAGCCCACTAGGCCGCCCCACTCTTCTGATGATCCAGCCCAGTTTGTGGAGCGATCTCCACGCCTCGTAGGCCCTATGACTATACAAAGAGGTGACTCAAGCTTTACTCCTGTTGTTCTTGCTTCCTTCATGGTGGACAGAGGGCAAGATGCGGGTAAACTGAGTGGCAGGTGGCATGTGTGTGTGTGTGTGTGTGTGTGTGTGTGTGTCTGTGTAGGCAGTCAAGCTGGGTCCCTCACACAGGTGGTCACAGTGAGCAGGGCTGGCTGAGACCCATTCCGTCAGAATGTGTGCAAGGGAAGAACAGCCTGTTCTCTCCAGCATCACTTAGGCACTCAGCATATCCAGGCTGGAAAGGGCTAAGGAGCTTCTGCTTCTGTCCTTTGCAGAGAAATTGAGAGAAGGAGAAAACAGCCTTGGTCAGGAAGCCACCGTAGGGTCTCCTTGTTGGAGGTCCTGTGTGCCTGTGTTAGTCTCATCTGCCAGGTGGATAAGCCTGGGCCCACTTGAACTGTAAAAAGTAGCCATTGTAATATGTGTGTGGTGTGCACATGTGCATGCATGAATTTAATTCTTTGTGAATATAACCTGATCTGTTAATGTAGAGTTTAAAATGTGATTATTTAGGTTGCTGACTTTTAATGCATTTCCAGAAAAGCAAATACATGTAAATAGAGGAATTCCTGAACATGCATAGGGGGGAAAGTAAAGCAGACAAAACAATCCTGAAAGGATGAACAGTAAAAATCTAACTGTTTCTGAGCATTCTATATGCTTAGTGTTTTCTTTGTTTTACTCTTTCTGTTTTTCTGAGTGTAAAAAAGTGTCAAGTACTATTTTTATATCTAGGAAACATGTCATGAATACGAAAGTTCAGTCTGTTTGCACTAAGATCGGTGGCCTCCAATCTGCAATACCTAGTAATTAATTAGTACCTGTAATAGTGATTAAAAGGATTAGATCGTCAACTATTACTAAGATTTGTTTGGCTAGTCTTCCTTAACTAGTCATTTTGCTGAGGTTTTGCAGGATTTGTTTTTAAAATAAAATTTTTATAGGCAAATACTTTGGGTATTGCTCAATCAGAACACTTTATTCCATCAAATTCTCAAGCTGTTAACCAAAGAATGAAATCACGATGAGATCATTAAAAAGGCAATTTGGCGCTTTAGAAGTCATTCCACACACTATTTAAGAAAGGCTCTTATCTATGCCAATGAAATCATGATGACTAATAGTTCCAAAATCGATATTATTATGATGCATTAAAGTTCCACCTAATTATAATATGTCAACATTTGAGCATGATTTACAAATTCTATCTTGTCAGAGAATTTATTGTCTTCATTACCAGAATGAGAAAAATAAAGAAAGTTAAATGACATACCCAAGGACATACATCATTATTTTAAATATCTGGAAATGGAACTCTGGTCCCTGACATCTAATTAAGCGTTCTATTCATTAGAAGCATATTTCCCACCAACTGTGCCCTTTTCATTAAATAATCCTTATGGAATTCACTTACTTAAAATGTGCTCTGTGAACAGTAATCATAATTTGGCTTTTTTTGTATACTTTAGTTTGGGTTTGGAGAATTACTCAAACCCTTTCTCAGAGAGGTCATGAGAAGAGAGAGTCAGACTATGGAGAAATAACATATAATACTAAGATGTAAATTTGAAAGTGTTTGGAATAAAAATCTCATTATAAGATTTTTCCCTCCCAGATATTAATTCCATTTAAATCTGTTTTCTCGAATTTTATAGTAAGCGAGACAGATATAGAACTTTCTCCTAGGCTTTTAACATTTGCTTCGGATTTGAGCTGTCACTGTTGCAAACTTTCTTCCTTGCATTATTTTGGTCCCATTGTATTTTAGTGCTCTTGAAACCACGAGGAAATTAAAAAAAATGGAATATTTTAATATTTTAAAATTCGTGGGTAAATTTGGGATACATGGAGGTCTTGCTTTATATTTGGTTTGAGTTACTTTGTTCACTTTTAGTTTTAATAAAATGTGAAACAAGACCAAACTCTCTAGTGTATAAGCCTGTTTATTTTATTGTGCTCTGTTTAGTTATTCAAGAAAAAAAAGTTACAGAAGTATAATCGTTGCCATCTGTTGTATTTGAAGTCAAATCTAGCCCAAAAGTCAAAAAAGTCATGGCAACAACCTATGAAAACAACTGCAATAATATCAACTCACTATGGTTACTGGTGAAACTTTATTTTTCTCCCAAATGAAGTAAGTTTCCTTAGAGGATTATTTTAACATTTGATTTATATCATTATTAAATTTGCCTCCAAAATCATCAAAGTCTCTAATAACGCTGTTATTTAACTCTGCCTGATAGGAGATTAGCAGATTTTTCTGTCACTCTGACTCAAACCTCCTTAGAACTCCCTCTTTGGAGAATATTATTTTAAAGAACTTCTTAGGATATGATTTTACGGAGAAATTTGTGTATATATTCCTATGCATTTTCCCAGAGTATTCAATGGTTACTGTTACAGGAAAATATAAAAAGCATGCAAATTTGGTCTGGTATGGGATTTGCATTGTGGCTTAAAACATTTGTTCATATAATGGTGCTGCCTGAGGCCATATTTTTGTCATGTTTTTCTTTAGAAATTGTTCTTGTAAAACATTAGGTGGTCTTCAAGGTAGACATGTCTCATATAAGATTGCTCTCTCTTGAGACAATAAAGGCATATATATGGCACCAATTGGCTTCTTTTGAAATCAACAGAGCTAATATTTAAAGACACTCATTGGAATTGCCAATGTATTTACTTGCGTTTTTACTTTCCAAAAGGAAACTTGAATTACCCTACCAAAGGGGAAAAAAAAAGATGTTCTGCTACATTCATACATACATATTTTAAAATCATTTTAATCCTTCTAAATATTTTTCAAAAGAAAATATAATCAGGGACACCTGGCTAGCTCAGTCTGTGGAACACACAACTCTCAATCTAGGGGTTGTTGAGTTCAAGCCCCACAGTAGGTTTAGAGATTAGTTAAAAAAATCTGGGGCACCTGGGTGACTCAGTCAGTTAAGCCTTTGATTTTGGCTCAGGTAACAATCTTGCGGTTTGTGAGTTGAGCCCCGTCGGGCTCTGTGCTGACAGCTCAGAGCCTGGAGCGTGCTTCGGATTCTGTGTCTCCTCCTCTCTCTGCCTCTCCCATGCTCATGCTTTGCCTCTCTCATTCCTTCTACCTTTTATAGTGTATACAAAAATAATACAAGATATAGTCCTTAGGAATGGAGAAGACAAGCTATATCAAAAATCACTCATATCTTCACCTAAGTAGGGTGTTATTGGCTCAATCTTGTATGGCTACCCTTATTTCCCTTAAAGTGTTTCCTACAGTTCACTGCCTTCATGCAGATGTATTATTTGTGCCCACCTCATCTGTCCTGAACTTGTCTAAATCCTAAAATGAGAACAATTTATCCTGTGCCACAAGAATTAAGAAATAGACCCCAAGTGACAGGACTTCAGAGAAAAGAAAGAAAACCTTTGTCTAAGAACATTACATAATTTGATACTTGGGCTGATAACTGAAGAACTGAGGAGAGGATATGGCCAGATATTAGTTATGAAATTTCAAGTTGTAAATGGGAACAACAAAAAATCCAGTTTGTGTGGCAAATTTTATTCATAAACGACTTAACACAGGGAATTAAAGTCTCCTAAAATGTACAGCAGGGCTGAAAGAGTTTGCTCTAAGCTGGTCCTTTAGGATAAATTCCCAGAGCATCACAAGACTGACACAGGAGAATCATCTCATGCTTCTTCTAAGATTGCCATGGGGACTACTGTGTCTAAGAACACCTCGAGGGAGCTGGTATTCAGGGGGTGAGAAAGCTGCTCTTGCTGCTGTTGTAGACTCTGGGCACTGAGCAACCTGGAAAGCGGATGGGGCAGTGATTTACAGAACATCTCACATCCTCATGGACTTTGCTTTTGGGCGGTGGAAATTGCCTCTGGCTCACTTTTCTCATTCTAAAATTTGTGCAAGGACATCTAACTGGTGACAGCTAATTTGCATCCAGAACCCCAGCTGAAAGATAGATCAGGGCATAACACCACAAAAATTGGCAAATAATACACAAGAGAGCTTCCCTTTCCACCTCCCTCAGAAAACTGGTGTTTTAAACATTTATTAGCACATCACTGATACATTGACTCAGTCTACAGTATCTTTCATAATCTTGCACAGCATATGTAATATGCAAATCAAAGTGTAAAATTAGATTTATAAGATTAAAATTTTCACAAAATATTTGATGTTAATGGATAAAAGCAGTTCCTTTTTTTATTTTTTGTAAAGATTCACAAAAACAAAAGCACAGGACTTCACAACCTCATTCTGACATGGTGGAATAAGGAACTTAAGTGGAAAATTAAAGTAACAGCTGGCACTTTGAGGCTCTTAAATCATTAAACCTACTTATATATTCCTTTTCAAGAACACCACATTTAATAATAACCTATTGTCTCTGTTTTTGCCGAATTTTATAGTTTGAAGCTGTCTAAAAATGGAGATATTATGTAGATATAATGTGAGACAGGGACTTTTTTCCTACTATCCAAACATCGTAAATATTATCATGTCCAATTGGAATTAAAAATATCCTCAGCAGCAAAAAATACATATCATTAATGGCTGAGGCAGTTTATGAGTATAAATATTTTCAGTTTATGCCACAATGAAAATTATTCTAATATTAGTCTTTTTAAAAAGTTGTATGTAGGTTGGTAGAAAGGATTTTAATAAGCCCTTGACCATTTTTTAATAATTAGTGATAATTGGATTTATTTTCTGTTTGTTTTTTAGAATTAAAAAAAATTGTAATGTTTATTTACTTTTGAGAGAGAGACAGAGACAGACTGTGAGTTGGGGAGGGGCAGAGAGAGGAGACACAGAATCCCAAGCAGGGTCCAGGCTCTGAGCTGTCTGCACAGAGCCCAATGTGAGGCTCGAACTCATGGACCTCAAGATTATGACCTGAGCTGAAGTTGGATGCTTAACCGACTGAGTCACCCAGGCGCCCATAATTGGATTTATTTTGATTCAAGCCAAAGTTACCGTTTTTTTTTCTTTTAAGTTTCAACATATTCCTAAGTGCTATATGGATATAAATTGAAGAAAAATCAAAACGGCTTGGTTTTTGTAGAATTAAGGTTAGATCTTGTATGGGAAGACACTCTACCCTCTCTTAAGCTGTATTTAAGGTCACTAAAAGGATGGAGCTTTAAAGAACAGTGGAAAGAACGACACCTTACACAGAGTTAATGACAAGAAGCAAATGTGATTGTGTGGACTTGACATTTACTTAGCTCTCAGAGCGAGTCTGACATTGTCCTAGATTCTGGAGCTAGACAGATGAAAAGCTGACTAATTGTGAGGAGATCACAGTTGCCCTTCTGTATCCTTTGGCTCTGAAGATGATTGACATGCCTGAAATCTGAGCTTCCCTCAGGCAGCAGCAGCTTCTTTGGGTTATGCTGGGAAATGTTTGAATAGGAGGAACAACAGCTAATTCATCAAGCAAAACTTTAAGATGATCTGAAGTCTCCAGGAGAGAACTAGGGATGTCAGTCGTGGGGTAGGAGTCTGCCTTACAGCAGTGTTAGCAGCCTGGGGCGAGTCTTCCGGCCTGGTGAGCAGGCAGACACTGTAAGAAGAGACTTAACTCTGAAAAGCTGTGTATCAAGGAAGTAAGAGAGCCTGAGAGAAGGTTCTACAGGCAATGACTGTGCTAGACTTTGAGGAGGTTACTTCCCTTATTGCCAGTGAAAGCAGGGAGACTTGCTTGTCAACTATTACCAATGAGCCAAGCAAATATTTATGTTTTCATCATGACAAACGGGAGAGACTGCGCTTGTGTAGATGGGCTGATTTCCCAAATTTCCTGAGTGAGAACTTTTGGCAAGAGAGAGCGGATACCCCTAAAAATAACCAATCCTTGGTGACAGTGGCCTTTTTTGAAGCTAGAGTTACAATTATAAGAAAAATAGACCAATGTCAGTGACATGAAATCCTGTAAAGTTAACTTTACTCTTCCCTGCTTTTGAAAACATTTAATTGGAAATCTGTTTGAAGGCCTTTCAGATAAAATTATTTCCTGAAATCTAACTTCTAGCTTCATCTCTTCCATTCTGGTGGTAATGACAAAATAATAAAGAAACCCAGAATTAGTGCTGGCAACTAGGAAAAAAATGTAGTAAATTTGCCATAAAATTTCAGGAACTTATGCTCGATATGGTGTAGCTGGATGGGATCTCTAAAAGCCAAATTTGAAATTTTCCCTTTTGGTGAGGTAGGTTAGCATTGAGAATTCTGGAAAATTCTGAGGCACCCTTGGGAGTGGAAGAAACGTTCCACTTGGACTCACTTTCACATCTGAAACTGAAGGCATTTAAAAGGACCTGCATCCAAGGACCCATGAGACCCAGCTAACTACAGACTGAGAAGTAAGATGCAAACCTTATTTGACAGCTTTATGCTAATAAGATAATTTGAAAAGTAATGCAAGACAAAAAACTAATAAAATAAATGGAGTAGAAAGGAGAACCACACTAGAAACAGGTAGATATACAAAAGGAATTAGCTGTGTGAGCTAAGAAAGTTAAGCATTCAATAACATAGTTAAAACCCACATTATAAGCTTCAAAGATTATAGTCTAAGGTCAATCTAATGAAGGAAATTTAAATTTCCATGGAAGGCCTGGTAGCTGGGGATTAAAAAAAATGAAGAACTAAGAGCAGCACTTGAAAACAGATCATTGCTCTTATTTAAAAAAAAAATAAGAAAAGGCAGTAGACAATAGTCAAATAAAGGAAGAACACTCTCTCAGACACAGACTTTAATCTACACAATAGGTCTCCCCTGGAACAAGGGAAATGTTAATGAAGAGAAAGTAACATCTAGACAGAATCTAGTGAAATCTTTGAATTTGGAAATCAGAGAAACCATCCTATAGCATTTGGTCAGTAGATAAAATGTCAGTTTTAAAGAAGGTGAAACCAGCAGAACCCCCAAACAACACATTAAATACATGGAGATAATGAAAAATCATTTGTATTTTTAATTAAAAAAACTTTTTTTTAACATTTATTTATTTTTGAGAGACAGAGACAGAGCATGAGTGGGGGAGGGGCAGAGAGCGATGGAGACAGACTCCAAAGCAGGCTTCAGACTCTGAGCTGTCAGCACAGAGCTCCATGCAGGGCTTGAATTCACCAACCGTGAGTTCTTTACTTAAGCTAAAGTCAGATGCCTAACTGACTGAGCAACCTAGGCACCCTAAAACATTTGTATTTTTGAGAGAGAATTTGTGATCTAAATTTATCAGCTAAATTGGTATTCATTTGCATGAATATGTCTTTTTATAAAAATGTTAGTGAAAATTGAAACAAAAAAGTGAAATGTAGTTTAAATACTTAAAATATATGCAGAATACAAATGTCACGAGAATACTAAAAAGTGTGACGTACACTGAAAAATAACAACAATAATTAACTGGATCTAAGGTCTCTGATGATATTATTTATAGCATAACAAGGATTTAGAAGAAGTAATGTATGGAGGAATTATACCAGCATGAACATACATGACTAATAAATAATTAAGTCAAAATTTAGAAAATTTTAAAATGAAAAAGTAAGATGGTAATTTTAATAAGCATAAAATCAGAATGAGTAACCAGAAATCACAAAAATGAGAAAATTATAGGTAAAAGAAATGGTTTGCCATATAAAAATATATAAAATCTTAACTAATCAAGTAGAAAAGAATATACTTCTGAGAACAGACATACGGAGCTTAGAACTAAAGTCAAAGATAATAGTTATAAGATCACAACTTTTATAATTTTTATTGTAAACTAGTTACAGAGTGTTTTATGTCAAGCACTGTTCGAGAAATAAAAGATATATCCGTGTTCTACATCTAGCAATAGGGAGAGAGATAATAAGGTATAACTATAATAAGTAAGTACATTGTATTAGGAAATGATAACACACTCAGGGAAATATTAAAAGTAGAGTAGGAGAAAGGTGACTGGGATTATGGAATGCAACTATCAGCTGGATAGTTTGGTCTGAGAGCTCTCAGTAAGAAAGTGTTATTGGGACAAACACTTGAAGAAGATGAAAAATTTCATCATTGATATTTTAGGGAAGAGTGATCGAGTCAGGGGAAAGAGGTAATGCCACATCATTTCCTCCTGGACACACAGCTAGATGATTCTTTGTAGTCTGAGAGGGGACATAAAATGAATTCTTGAATGTGGACAGAAGGGATTTATGCCTTTTCTAGAGGGTGCCCTTAAAACCTGTAGTCCAATTTTTGACTGACTCACTCTTCCTTTTTCTCTTGGTTGGTCTCCTCTTTCTCTATCTTCTTTCTCTCTCATCCCTCCCTCCCAAGCCTCCCCCCCCCCCCCCACCTATTTTGGTCCCTTGGATGGAGGAAATTAGGCAGAACACTCTAAGATGGCCTTAGGAAACAGCAGAGCCACAAGGTGAAAGAGTCTAGATTCTTGAGTCACCCTTGGGAGGGGAAATATTTACAAGCCACTCAACCTGGATAACACTGTAACATTGTGTTGAGCTATCAAGGATTTTGTTTGCCTGTTTGTTTTTAAGCAGGAAACTATTGTTACTTACACTGACTAATGCGGAAGCAATTATAAGGACTTTGTCTTTCCTGTGAGTGAAATGGGGAGCCAGGGAAGGCTTTTGAGTAGAGGAGTAAGTTGACCTTACATTTGAAGACTTTCTCTCTGGCTGCTCTGTTGGTAGTACCCTGTTGA
Organism: Acinonyx jubatus; assembly: GCF_027475565.1. NCBI lineage: Eukaryota > Metazoa > Chordata > Mammalia > Carnivora > Felidae > Acinonyx > Acinonyx jubatus. The sequence continues at coordinate 97,271,209 of NC_069385.1, forward strand.
GGTGCAAGAGTAGAAACAGAGAGATCCTGTAAGAGGCTGAAGCCATAACTCTAACAAGAAATGATGGTGGCTTACAACACTCCACCAGCAGTGGAGATGATGAAAAATTCTTAGCCTCCAGTTAGATGTTGAAGGTAGAGCCAGTGGAGTTTATTTTCATATTGAATATGGGAGTGAAATAAAGAATGATGCCAAGGTTTTTGACTTGGGTAACTGGAAGGATAGTGTATTTATCCCCGAGATGGGAAAATTGGTGGGTAGAGGGGGTTCGGTGGTAAGATGAATTTAGTTTTAGACATGTTGAGTTTCAGGTATTGAGTAAGCAATTGGATATGAGCCTAGTTTCAAAGTGATTTGATAAACTGAAAGTGTTAAATAAATAACTCAATTGTATTATTTATTTTAATCACATAAACTTTGAAAAATACTCTATATGACAAACTGTAACTATCAGAAATAGTGTTTGGATAATATCAGATGTTTCTATTAGCAAATGTGATCCTTGAGAATGATATTCTATTTTAGTTTGCATTTCTTCAGTTGCTATTTAAAATAGGATTTTTCATATTTAGTGCCAATCTCTGTTTCTAAGTTACTTAATATCAATTTACATGTTTTTCTTTTTTAAAATCTTTATTTATTTATTTATTTATTTATTTTGAGAGAGAGAGAGACAGGGTGTGAGTGGGGGAGGGGCACAGAGAGAGGGAGACACAGGATCCGAAGCAGGCTCCAGGCACCGAGCAGTCAGCACAGAGCCCATGTGGGTGGGGCTCGAACTCAGGAACCGGGAGATCTGAAGTCTGATGCCCAATCGACTGTGCCACCCAGGCACCCCACTATCAATTTACATGTTTTTCTTTGAGGTATATGTCTCTGTATACAGATTTATAAAACCCTTAGTATATTATGATATTCGATCATTTGTCTCTGATGTATTTTGCCAGTATATTCTCTCAAAAGCTCAGAAATCTGATCCCAAATCACAAATAAAAAATATTAATCTTTTTTCTGTCTTTTAATACCAATGAGAAAACAGAAGAAAATATCTCTTTTCAGCTTCATTTACTTCTCTAATTTGGATCTTTATAAAGATATGTTTTCCCTTAAACTGTTTCAAGAAATTGGCTCCCCATTTTCAAAATAATCTTTCTATTTTGACATCAAATCCCACATAATGCAGAGATTGGGATCAATGGAAACGGAGGTGGTTGATAGCTTCAGTTTATGCTTTGACATTTTGTTGGATAGCAAGTATCATCAATGGGTGACTATTAGAATCTTCCAAGGATGTTCTGAAAGCCGAGACCCCAGGATGACTTTGAGGTCAGTCCTAGAGAGCACTTTCAGTAGTCAGGAGACTAAAATGTGAATTGGTAGCAGAGAAGACTAAAATATTTATTTATAAATATTTTTACAAAACAATAAAAGTCATGAGAAAGGTACAGAAAAAAAGATTTTTTATAAATGCCTCCCCCCACCCCCTCCTCCCCTGCCATTTTAAATGTGACAAACTCCTCACAGGTAGCTTTTGCCTCATTGTGAAGCCAATACTTGGTATCTGCCAGTTGAAATAGTTTTGTCTCTAACTTTCAATCTGAAGGGATTTCCGAAATCCAGAACCTTCTCTGTGACTTATACCCTTCCCCTGTCCTTGAACAACTTAACTTTTTCTCCTCTTCTTCATTCCCTTCCTTCTCTCTTGCTCTCTATCTCCTTCAAGGGGAATATCTATTTTAAGTATCAAAATGGCTTTGTCATCTATATTCTCTTAGTTTTATATTGTTCATTTATTTCTGAACCTATTGTCATTTCCTTTTTGTGTTGTTTAGTTTTGCTCTATTCTTTTATCTAATTCCTTAAGTTGTATAATTAATGCATTAGTTACCAGCTTTCATTCTTTTATAAAGCAAACATTTAGGCTGTCCACTTCCTTCTGAATTCGCTTTAATTGTATTTAACAAGTTTTACATGTTGTAATTGTATTATATATCAAGTTTAGTATATGGCTATTTTCATTATAATTTCTTTATTGGCTCATGGGTTAAGATGTGTTTCAAAACCCTTAAATAAAATTATAAAACATTTTATTTTATCAATAGTGATTTCTAACTTAATTACATTCTGATCAGAGGATGTGTTCTGTACTAAACCAATTCTTTGAAATTTATTGAAAACTGACCATGTAATTGATTTTTTTTTTTAAGATTTAAATGTTTATTTATTTTTGAGACAGAGAGAGGCAGAGCATGAACAGGGGAGGGTCAGAGAGAGAGGGAGACACAGAATCGGAAACAGGCTCCAGGCTCTGAGCTGTCAGCAGAGAGCCCGACTCAGGGCTCGAACTCACAGACCGTAAGATCATGACCTGAGCTGAAGTCGGACGCTTAACCGACTGAGCCACCCAGGCGCCCCTGTAATTGATTTCTTAAATGATCTATATGCTGTGTTCAATTTAGTAGCATATGTGTTCCTTAATTACTATTTTAAGGTTTAAAATCTCATTGATCAAACTTGTTAATTGTGCTCTTCGGTGTTCCATGTACCCCCTCCTCCCCCCACCCCCACCCCCCCCCCCTGCACCCGCTTGATGTATCAATTACTAAGAGATACATATTAAAAACTCTACATTGGTTATTTTTTTCTCTTTCTGGTGCTCTCAATTTCTTTGCCTTATCTATTTTGTGACTTTATTAAGTGCATGGAATTTGAGAACTATTTTAACTTTCTTGGTAATTAAAACATTTATTAAAATCTATTTATGTCTAATCACATTTTTAGCTCTAAAGTTTGTTACTAGTAGAATATCATCGGCTTTCTTATGGCAAATATTTACATAATTTATCTCATTCAGTTCTTTGACTCTCAATCCTCTGGTTCATTAAATTTCAGAGTGTCTCTATTTAAATAGCTTGAGTTTTAAATTGAATCAACATAGTATTTTCTCGGATTTCATTTGTGACAGTAACCATTTAAATGTATGATGTATGATGTATTATGACGTATTTTAATGTATTGGTGTACTTGAATTTATTTCATTTCTACAGTTTTGTATTGTTTCCATCTTTTTTGCTGCTTTTTTTAGATTCAATTTTCTTTTTTCCCCTTATTTCACACTTTTCCTTTCTGTTTAATATTCTGTTAATATTCTTTTAATTAGTATCCTAGAAATTATAGCATGCAACATAAATGTAATGTATTCTGAAGTGAATTAATATCTTTGCTCTTCTGAGATGGCTCTGACTGCCTTGAGCCTATTTTTGGCTCCCAGGCCATTCTTATCTAGTGTTAATGCAATCTTACTGTTTTGTTTTTTTAAATTCTCACAGGCAAGACTTATTCAGATACCGTTTTCACTGCTCATTCCTCTCTGCATCTCAAGCCTTCCTTTTAGAATCTTTTCCTTGCCTTTTAAATGAGGCTTAAGAATTTTTTTCATGAGGAGCCCCTGGGTGGCTCAGTCGGTTAAGCATCTGACTTCAGCTCAGGTCATGATCTCACCGTTGAGTTTGAGCCCTGCGTCAGGCTCTGTGCTGATAGCTCAGAGCCTGGAGCCTGCTTTGGATTGTGTCTCCCTCTCTCTCTGGCTCTCCCCTGCTCATGCTATGTCTCTCTATGGTCTCAAAAAATAAATATAAACATTAAAAAAATTTATAAAAAAGTAAATTTTTTCATGAAGCTCTGTTTCTGGTATGCAAAAATCTTAGTCTTTTTCACTATTCTTGAAAGATAGTTTTGTTGGAAACACTTTTTTTTTTGCTGTTACTAAGATACTGAGAGACATTTCTCTTCAAATTTGAGGACATTCATTCCTACTTTCTGTGTTGCTCTTGAGTATTTCAGCTGAGTTTAGTTAGTGTTCCTTTGTAGGTAATCTTTCACTTCTTTCTAACTGCTATTAGTTTCTCTTTATTTTTTCCATATTTCTAATAGTGGATTTTCTTTGTTTTTAGTTTTTCTCTTTTCAATTTTGCTTGAGATTTATTCAGCTTCCCAATTCTGACACTTTTGATAAATTCTATTTCTCTTAATTCCCAGCAGAAAAAGAAAAGCATATTTATGGTGCACTTATAATTGTTTATGTTGCATTTTCTAGTGTAGTCCTGTCATAAGACAACTTCCATTTTGACTATGTATCATTGTGAAATCAATTGTCTACCTATAATTTTATACATGATGATTGGAAGAATTTCCATGGACAGTTTCTGGCTTTGTTCACTTTTCCTTGTTTTTTCTCCATTATCCAAGTATTTCTAGTGCCTACCACTAGAAGAAAAACTTACATTGCCATGTGACCTCTGGCTCTATACCTTTATGTCATGAAGCTAAGGAATTAGCACAGTGAGCGGTAGAATTATTCCTAGAAGCCAGTCCTACTCTGGAGTGGTAGCAATAACTTAAACATACACAAGAGTGATTGTTAACCCAATACATATATCCCACTAGAGTCAAACTAAATGAATAACTAATTCAATATCATTTTAGATAGATCCCTTGAATACCTATCACCTCTCTAAGGCAGCCAATAAACGGCGAAGTGTGACAGAAGGGAATGTGGACAAGAATGAGCCATCAGTCTTAAACGTTTGCAGTTAAATGTATTTCTTGAGAACATTTTACAAAAACATACGATCATGTGAACACAGTGATCAGGTTTCCTTGGGATCCTGAAAGGGTCTTAGGCAAGTGGGGGCCCAAAATTTGTCCTTCTGTGGCTCCATTGTAGCTCTACCTCTGTCTAGTCTCTACCTTCTTCAAAGGTATATCCTCCCTTAAGGTCACCATTATTCTGCATTTTTCTTGACTTTATATAAATGGAATTATACAGTATATATTCTTTTGTTTCTGGCTTCTGTCATTGCACATTATTTGGTGATATTCACCTGTATTGTTGCACATGACTATGATGTGTTAATTTTCTGTGTAGTGTGACATCATGTGAATAAACCACATTCTTCCACTGATGTAAATTTGAGTTATTTTTAGTTTAAAAATATTACAAATAATGCCACTATCAGCATTTCCATTGTGTCTCTCAGTGTATGTGTGCAGGTATTTCTTTTTAGTTTATACCCAGTTGTAGAATCCTTAGATTCTAAGCCTCTTCAACTTTAGTAGATAATTGCAAACTCTTTTCCAAAGTATTGTGTCAACCTCACTTCCACAATCAGTGAAATCAGAGTTTCCATAGCCAACACTAGTCATTCTCATAGCTGGGTAATGAAATAGCATTCAAGTTACAATTTTCATTCCCTCTATGACTTTTATGTGTTTACTAACCATTTGGATGTCACCTTTGGCAAAGTGTCTGTTAAACTCTCTTGATCATCTTTCTATTGAGTTGTTGGCCTTTCTCCTATTGATTTGAGGAGATATTGATAGATTTCAGATAAAAGATAGTGATTAGTAATATAAGTTGCAAATATTTTCTCTCTTGTACTGAGTTTGAAATTTTAGTAATTCTGCTTTTATATTTCTAGACAATCTGCTCAGTTCTTTCCAAATATACTTGATCCATTTTTGGGAGACTTAATGTCTTCATCTTTTTAATTTGTCCTTTTTATTTATTAATATTTTGTACACAGAACTTCAATATTTGAAATGGAGTTCAAATCTACTTTTATTTTTTTTTTCCTTTTGTACATTTTCTCTTATGATTTCTTCATTTATTTGTGTTTGGGAGGGGTGAGGTAAAGGTAAAAGGAAATGAAATCTTGGTTGTCTTTTGCTAGTGAGAACTGATTGTTTTTCCTGTTATGTGCCTATGTGTGTTAGCAATCTTAGAGTATGTGAATTCATTTCTTATAACTGATGTGATACACTGGAGTTTGTATTTAATTTGCTAAACACGGAGACACTGAGAAGTTAAATGTGTGAATAACACATTTAGATTTCTGATATTAAAAAGAAGAGAGAGAGACAGAGGGAAAGGGAGAGAAAGAGTGTATAAAAGAATTTGCATAAATAGTTTTAAGTTGGGAATCAGGATGTTGCTGTAATCATATTGGTGAGGGATAGAATAGACAGGTACAATAATAGTGGTAGTAAGAAAGGATACAGTGACTCAGAAGTAGCATGTATTTATAGTTAACATTGGTATAAGGAGAAATGGAAATAATAAGAAATACCATTGGGTCAAGACCCACATCTTTTCAAGAGGTACTTTCGTTCATTGTTGATGGAAATATAAATCAGACAAATTTCTAGGTAGGGAATATGGTAATATATACCAGAAACTATAAATACAAAAGTATAACAGTATACCTTTTTCCAGAAATTCCACCTATAGTCATAACTAAAGAACTATTTAGACAAACATGTAAAAATATATGAACAAATGTTTTTACTGTAGCTTTGTTTCTGAGGTAGCAAATTAGAACAAATCTATACATTAGAACCACCAAAAATGAAGATATAAATCTACATATTTGAACATGGAAAAATTCACAGTCTAATAAAGTAGGTCAGAAAATAGTATGTAAAATATTATACCATTAAAACAATATTATGCACTTATAGGATGTACATGAAAAATATGTAATTTAATAATGCATATATCAGTATATTTTTTCTATTGCCTTATATTTTGAGAATGACAGGGATTACCACATTTTAGAAGAGTGGTGATGCCATTAATGTGTACTTCAAAGAAGCCAGTTTGGGCTACTGGTTTAGTGGGGGATGTGACGAACTTAGATATTGTATGGGGCTTGGTTGAAAATACAATTGGGTGTATTTGAAACTCAGTTGGAAAGAGTCTGACTACAGAGAATTTAAGATTAAGTGGCTGATTGCAAATTTTTTTCTAATATTAGAAAAATATTTCCAGGAACTTCCATACTAACTTCTAAATGCTTAGTTAAAAGAGTGATAAAAGTCTCTCTTTTGGCAGTATTCATCAGCCTCTTTCTTTTATGGGATTAAAGGTAACTCTTCCCCCAACCCTCATACTATTACATATTATTATATTTATCATATATTAGTAATTCCATATAGATTAGGTGGGCTATACATTTAAAAATATATATTGTATAATAAAGTAATAATTCTGTTGGTCCCTATCTATGAACAAGTCACCTAAGAGGGTGCTGTAATTAAATTCCACAGTTCAGTAAAAATCCTGTCACTGACACTTCCTAGCATATCACTTTTCAAGGCAAACTTTGAATAACAAATTCTTTGATCATTTTCCCATTTGAAGTCTAGCCTTTATTTAAAAAAAAAAACTCCCAACATTTTTAAAAATTTTATTTTTATTTTTTTTAATTTATATCCAAATTAGTTACCATATAGTGCAACAATGATTTCAGGAGTAGATTCCTTAGTGCCCCTTACCCATTTAGCCCATGCCCCCTCCCACAACCCCTCCAGTAACCCTCAGTTTGTTCTCCATATTTATGAGTCTCTTCTGTTTTGTCCCCCTCCCTGTTTTTATATTATTTTTATTTTCCTTCCCTTATGTTCATCTGTTTTGTCTCTTAAAGTCCTCATATGAGTGAAGTCATAGGATTTTTATCTTTAACTGACTAATTTCACTTACCATAATACCCTCCAGTTCTATCCACGTAGTTGCAAATGGCAAGATTTCATTCTTTTTGATTGCCGAGTAATACTCCATTGTATATATATGCCACATCTTCTTTATCCATTCATCCAACAATGGACATCTGGGCTCTTTCCATACTTTGGCTGCTGTTGATAGTGCTGCTATAAACATCAGGGTGCATGTGTCCCTTCGAAATAGCACACCCGTATCCCTTGGATAAATGCCTAGTAGTACAATTATTGGGTCATAGGGTACTTCTATTTTTAGTTTTTTGTGGAACCTCTATACTGTTTTCCAGAGTGGCTGCACCAGCTTGCATTGCCACCAACAATGCAAAAGAGATCCTCTTTCTCCACATCCTCACCAACATCTGTTGTTGCCTGAGTTGTTAGCCATTGTGACAGGTGTAAGGTGGTATCTCATTGTGGTTTTGATTTGTATTTCCCTGATGATGAGTGATGTTGAGCATTTTTTCATGTGTTGGTTGGCCATCTGGATGTCTTCTTTGGAGTGTTTTGTTTTTTTTTAAAGAACAAAGTCTTTCATTTATCATAATATTATGGAGATTCACCTAGTGTATTTATGGATCCTGTGAGAATTTGGTAAACCGTATGGACTGAAGAATTTCAGTTTCACAGGTAGGATATAGTTCACAAATCTAAACCGACCAAAAGTGGGATAAAAAATAAATGTGTATTTTTAAAACTATTAGAGTTTAGGGGTGCCTAGGTGGCTCAGTTGGTTAAATGTCTGACTTTGGCTCGAGTCATGATGTCATGGTTCACGAGTTTAAACCCCACATCTGGCTCTCTGCTGTCAGTATGGAGCCTGCTGTGGATCCTGTGTCCTCCTCTCTCTCCGCCCCTCCCCTGCTTGCATTCTCTCTCTCAAACATAAATAAAAACATTAAAAAATAAAAAATAAAACTATTAGAAATGGTCTCTGCAATATAGTTAAAAAGCACCCACTCTTCTCCATTTTCCTAGTTCATGAACTAACTTTTTCCCCTTGAATTATTGCCTCATCTGGTCTTCTCTCAATGTCTCCTTATTTCACTCTCTTTCACATTACTCCTATGGGTAGTTGGTTAGGTAAATAATCTGCTAAAAAAAATCTTCGCCCCTCCCCACCAACTCCTGAAAGACCAAATTTTCTTGCATGGAAAGCAAGATCGTCTACATTTTGACTCCATCCCGTTTTCCTGACTTAATTTCCCTATGTGCTTCAAAGCATGCCCTACAATTTAGATACTCAAATTTTCTGGTGGTATGAAGTGAATTCTCTTGCCTTTTGCTTATCTACAAGTGCTGGAAATTTCTTCCCCATACCCTCTTTACCTTCTTAAATTCTTATTGATAGGCAGGAGAACCAGTCTGCAAAATCTGTTGTGGCAATTCATTTATCTAATGAAAATTTATGTGTCTAATGTCTAAGTAGATTTCCTGATTCTCCTCCCAATTTTGGCTCAAGCACAAGGTTGAAATGAGTGACTTTTTCAGTTAAAGGAAGACCATTCTGTAATAAAGAATAAAGTCTTCCTGGAGAACTCAGGTTGAGTATCACTGAAATTGTCACAAGTTCGCTTTTATCCTTTGGGTCCATGCATATTTCTGCTCTTACCCATGTATTTTCCTCCCAATCATGTCAACACCCATGATGAATAGGTAACATTATTTGATTGTACTGGTCACAAATTCCATCCTTGTTCTTTGGTCTGGGGAGGAATTTTTCTGTGCCGTTTCATGAACATTCAAATGAATAAAATAATTATTAAAGTATAATTAATAAAGAAAAAGACTTGAGGTCCTGGAGGAGGGAGAGATGATGATTTAAAGTAAGAAAACAGGAAATAGCATTTAGCTCTCTATTTTTTCTCTGGCATTCTGACAATAGGAAAAGTTATTAATGATACACTTGAGTTCCAACATTAGTGTGGTATTGGCTTTATTAAGTTAACACATGCATAAAATACTAGTGAGAAAGTGTTTCTCTCCAAATTCAACCCCCATGCCCTTCTCCAAAATAATAATAGTAATAATAATAATAATATTAATAATAATGATAATAATTAAAAAGAACAGAATGGAAAAATCTGAGTGTCTAGAGAAAAATTTAAATGTATCCACTTCCTCAAATTGGCCATGACCTTGGAGTCTTGCATTACACTCAGGGTCATTGCCCTTCATTAGTCCATGGAGACTAATTTGGGTCAATGCCTGGGAGTTTTCTACATGGGGGAAAAAATGAATGGATGTTTTGCATTTGTAAGATGCTTAATTTTTAAATAGATTATTTCTAAATCTGTGGGAAATGTTCTGTTTCAAATTTCAGTTGGAGCAAGATGAATTAAAAAAAAGAGATGATCTTCCTTGGATCCCTTAATAATTTTCTTTTAAAAATTACTTCCCTCCAGATACTTTATTACATAATAGATTCTTACTACTAAATGCTTTTAACAGTAATGATTTTCTTCTGGGCAAAATGTTTTCATTCTTTGTTTTTATCATGATTCCTTTCGAATCACGCATTAAAGTACCTTTAGAGGTGTTGACATCATCCCTTCTTCATTAATTATGTCTTTTGGTGCCTCTCATTTCTGTAGATAGACACTTAGAGAATAAGATATAGATAGGCTTTTGTCCTTTGGTTTTCCTTTAAAAAAAATCACTTCATGAGACTACAAGTATTTTTCTCTTAAATACTGTTTATTTCAGTTTGAGTACTTTTAAAACCTCCATTTTGGTATCTTTATTTTTAATGTTTTTTAAAAAATGTTTATTACTTTTATTTTTGACAGAGAGAGAGAGAGAGAGCGAGCGAGCACGTGGGTGAGGAGCATAGAGAGAGGGAAACACAGACTCTGAAGCAGACTCCAGGCTCTGAGCTGCCAGCACAGAGCTGGACTTGGGGCTTGAACTCGTGAGCCTGTTCATGAGATCATGACCTGAGCCGAAGTTGAATGCTTAACTGACTGAGCCACATAGCCACCCCTAACTTGGTATCTTTTGGCAGAACACTGAATATTCAAGTTTGGCTGCTGTCTGGCTGCCAGCTGTATCATTCTATGCTGTCATGGGCTTCCTGACCAATTCTCAATGATTTCTTGGTTTAGAAGCTCTCTTTGCCATAAAATCTCTATTTGACTTTTTTGATCTAATAGGAACGTATTTCCTTGGTTCTTCAAAACACTGACCCAGCCTGAGCCCTGTCTCTGACTGTCCTCCTCCTCAGGGGTGATCTTTTCCATTATCTCTTTGGAATTCCACCCCTTTTCTCTGAACAGATGAGTCACGTTTATCTAAACCTTACCTTTCAACTACCTCCCCCCCCTTCCGCCCAACCCCTTCTTCTTTTTCTGCTTATGTTTGGGGCCCCTCTGGAAATCTGAGCCTGGGGAAAAGAAAAACAAATACGCTGAACTTTTCCTCACAATGTCTTGGCTCTTACCCTTTCTTCGCCTCTGCAGCAGATACAAAGCCTCCGTATCCATTTCACACAGATCCTTCTCCCCAGAGCTCTTTTATTCCAAAGTAAAGTGAAGAATTTATAGTCATCTGGTGAATTCCAACATAGTAATTCAGTTTTTAAATAGAAATTTTACTGCTTAATATTTTGACTGGGCTTATCTTATTGATAAATATTGTTAATTACATTAATAATAACGATTGCTATCAACTGATTGTTTTTTATGTGCCTAGCGATGACTTAAGTAGTTTATATAAGAAGAGTTTTATAAGAAATCTAGCTTTATCTAATAATAATCATCTCTTCATTTAGACAATATTGTTTTCATAAATATGCTACAGACAATCAGTAAAACACGTTTAGGATCAAGGCCCTTGGATCAGAGACCTGGGTTAAATTTGAGCCTGCCAAGTAGTACATGTACAAGCTGTTAAACATTGTTTTATCCAACAAATATTTTTGAAAGTATACATGCCTTTATTTATTTTTAAGTTAACTTAAAATTGTCTGTTGAATGTTTAAATTTCATTACCTAAGCTGCATCATTAATCTAAACAAATGCTAATATCTAGCTTAAAGAGATATTGTGGAAAGTAAATACGATTATATATGCAAAACACATAGTTTAATGCTTAGCACATAGCAGTAGTCAATAAACTGTAGTTATCTCCCCCTACCCCAGCATTTGTCAAGTGGCTAAATTCCTGGGGCCAGGAATCTGCCAGAATCTCAGTACTTATATAGCACGGTAGTTTATAAAAATATTTTAGCATTAAACTGGCTAGTATAGAAAAAATGTAAAGTTATAATAAACTGAAAAAATAATTCAGATATATATTCAATCGGTCTTAAAGAAACTTCTAAGTTTTCATACTTTTCCATTTTATTTTTTGTTTTCCAGATAAAATCATTATTTTATCTGATGAAATAAGTGTTTAATTATGGGTTTGATTCTCTCCTTTCAGATAAAATTTAAAAAGCAAAGGCATTCAAGATATAATACAGCCTTTGGCTAGTCCCTCAGAACATTTTCAGAACACAGTAGAAGAAGGGCATTATAAGTTTAGAAATTTTTGAGGAAAGCAGACTAAGGGAATATAATACATGCTGACTTATAATATTAGGCAGTCCTATCAAAGAACAAAGATGAGGAATCAGTTCTATTATTTGTGATATCCTGCATGTAATTAGTAAGATTAGGTCCAAATCCTTAGCATGGAATTACATTTTCCAGCCTGCTTTCCTATTTTTCTGTATTTTCCCATGCAGTGCACGCAGGCTGGACCTTTTACTATTCCAGGAACATAGTACACAAGTGGGTGCTTTTGAAACTTTGCTCATGTGATACACTGGGTTAGGATTGCCGCTTCCTCTCCTACCCAACTCCAGTTGCCCTCCATCAACATTCTACTCAACTTTCACATCTTAAGTCAGGGTTACAGTTGCTCCTTTTCCATTTCTCCTTGGCAGTGTTGATCTTCATGTTTCCATAGCAGTTTTCTCAGTATCGCTGGTATGGCTTTTACTTGAGTCTGTCTTTTGTTGTGATTTTTTTGAAATATAAAATCTGAGTTGTTGATAATATTGAAAGAAATTAAATCATTAGTTAACCTCTCCTCAAAGGATACATCAGATCAAGGCAATTTTATGAGTGAGTTCTAGAAACCTTTAAATAAATGAATCATTTCAGTCATATAAAATTTTCAGATAAGGGAAAACCAGGAACACTCCCCCATTCATATAAATAACTTTGGTATCAAGATTAGATATAGGCAACAAAGAAAAGCTAATTATAGACCAATCTACTCTTGAACACATATGCAAAAATAAAAATCCCAAGCAAAATATTGACAAACTGAATTCAGATGATATACTAAAAGTATATATGGAAATTCTTATATTCCAGAAATTCAAGTTTGGCTTGATATTAGAAAATCTATTAATGAATTTGCCGTAATACCAGATTAACGAAGGGAAAAGAAATAGATGCTTTTCTCAATAGAAGTACATAAGTGACTTGATAAGATTCAAAACCCACTGATGATTAAAAAATAAAGACCTTGGGGCACCTGGGTGGTTCAGTCAGTTGACTGTCCAACTTTGGTCCATGTCACCATCTCCTGGTTCACGAGTTCCAGCCTTGCATCTGGTTCTCTGCTGTCAGCACAGAGCCTCTTTCGGATCCTCTGTCCCCCTCTCTGTCCCTCTGCCTCTCTCTCTCACACACACACTCTCTCTCCCTCTCAAAAATAAATAAACATTAAAAAAAAAAAGAAAGACCTTAACAAATTGAGAACTAAAGACTGTATATACTGACCATCTAGAACAAATATTGTGCTTAATGGGAAAATGTTAGAAATGTTCGTTTTTGAATCAGGAATAGGAGGAATACCCAGTGTCGCTTTATATTCAACATTGGGTAGAATCTCCAGGTCATAAATATAATTATACATGATGATTCCCATTTAGAGGACCACATGTCTTTGCCAGGAGCTGGTTATTGGAGCAGTCTGGGAAGAACAAGGCAGACAAACCCAACTGTGTTTTGTTGAGTATTTTTTTCTACTTCAGTCTCCCTATGGATATCAATGTCTAGCACTATGCTGTGCAGTATGGTAGCTAACATGTACGTATGGCTATTCAGCACTTGAAATGTGGCTAGTCTACACTGAAATGCACTGTAATTGTAAAGTACAACACTATATTTCAAAGACTTAATGTAAAAAGTACAAAATGAGTTACTAATATTTTTTTTGATAACATGAAATGCTTACATGTTGGATATATTGAGTTAAATGAGTACATTATTAAAATTAATTTTACTCCTTTCTTTGTACCATTTAAAATTGTGGCTACCAGAAAATTCAAAATTACGTGTGTGGGTCACTGAGTGGCATTACACTCCTTCTAGACAATGCTGGTGTAGAATTACTCCAAATTGCAAGATGGGAGGGGCGGAGGGAAGAGAAATGCTGGCAGGATGGCGAGAGAGCTGAGCTCTCCCTCTGTAGTGGGCAGCAGCCATCACACCTGGGAGGCCCCAGCTCTACAAGGAGAAGCCAGGGCTGAAGGTGCCCGAGTTGTCCAGTGCAGGATTTCTGGTTCCTGTCTGTAGAGGCTGAGGCGGTGCCACTATGGCTGCCTCAGACTGCAGCCAGTTGGGAGCTGCACTGGGGCCATGACTGTCATCCCTGGTGATTGCCATGAACATCTTAAGTGTGTGCTGGGCCTTTGAGGCTCGAGCAAAATAATATCCTGCTGTTAATAACTTTCTGTCTCTCTCATTAGGCTATACAATTCTTGAAGAGGTCTTGTATCTTGCCATCAGTCTATTCCGCACTATGTAAATGCAAGTATTTTGCACATGAAATACACTCCAAACTTACTTGCTGAATCAGAGTGAAATTATTTCTTAGTTTAAAACTTTCCATGGGACCATTGTTCTTAATCTTCTCATTTGCTTCTACATTTCTCAGGATCATAAGCAAGGACGCTTTCTATAGGTCCCTAACACTGCCCAGAAGACATAGGATCCCTTTACAGTATGCAGATACACAGTGCTCTTAATGTATGCTGGAGACTCTACTGTTAGTATCATTCTTATTTGTGTATATTGAATTCATTTTTTTAAAACTGATTTTTACAGTCCTAATTAAGAGGGCTCTGTACATATGATCTGTGAAATTCCAAAATGATGATAATGATGATGATGATGATAGAGGCATTTGAATGTCTCAGTTCCTGCATAGATAGTAAAATAATTTTATATTAGTTTTTTGCAACTGCTTTTTTTTTTCTTGACTCTTCTTGTACTCCTATTGCTGACAAATAGATTCATGTACTTATTGTATTATTGGACATGTACTATATAAGGAAGGCTCAGTGAGGGCTGAGAGATACACAAGGCATGTTATCTATCTTCAAGCTGCTTACTCTCTCACAGGAAGAGTTAAACACACCAATAGCTTTAGTAAATACGGTGTGTGAAAAGTGTGATAGGAGCTGTTGGAATTCAAGACTCTCAGACAGTCTGGGAAAGAAGGGTCTCTTCCACTTGAGGAGATCAAAGGCAAATATCATTGTTGAGATGGTGTCTGGACTGAATCTTAGATGGTGAGTGGAATTCGGAAAAGTGGGGAGGATATTATCTTTAGACAGAGGGAATGGCATGACAAATGGTAGAGTGTGGTACAAATGAAGTTTAATTCCATGAGCCGAGTGGGAATTTTGAGTGCTTTTTTTTTTTTCTCCATAAGTAAAAGTAGTGTCTGTCTTATGTGATAGGCAATAGGGACGTATTGAAAAAATGTGAAGATGCATGATGTGATGAAAGCAGTACTTTGGTAAGATAATGTAAAATTGTTGTGTGAGGTGACTTAAGGAAGGTTAAGAAGGTATTACACTTTAGAAGAGTGTTAGTAGGGGGAATGAAATAAGCAATGTGAGAAGTGTTTCCCAGAAGGAATTGACAGAATGTAGCAAATGACATTGCTATAGGTGATGTAGAGAAGGAAGAGATAAAACCAGAGATCTGAGACTAACATGTTGACTGACAAGAGAAAAAAAATGTGTTTTGCCATTCTAAATGCAACCAACTCTCCAACTTTCTTTTACCGTAGCTTTTCCTTCAGTAGCAAACCTATCTCTCCCCTTCTTTTACACTTAAGATTTTTTTTTTTTTGTAAAATAGTCGTCCTCACTTACTATTTCATTTTCCATACAGTTTGAAATCTGTTTTCCATCAAGGCCACCCCACCAAAATTTTTTAGGTAAAGGTCTTTGAAGATCAATCTCTGGCTTAATACAACAGGCGATTTCTATTCCTTATCTTACTTGACCTCGCTGAGCTATTTGAGAATGGTAATTAATCCATGCTTTTGAACTCTCTGGTATCTTGGGTTCTGTGACACCACTATCTCTTTGTTTCTTTTCCTACATATGTGGCTCTTTAAAGAGCTATGCTTCCTCAACCTGTTTCATAAACCTTGATGTTTCTAACCTTCTATTTTCAGCCATCATGTCTTATTAGTCCACACATGAATTCCTACGGTTTCACTCATCATTTCTAATGTTTTTTAGATAAGAATTTATTGAGCACCTATATTTGCCAGGAATTCTGTTGATAAATCCTAAATCCACATCACCATCTGTAGCTCAGCCCTTTCTTCTGAGGTCCAAATCCCAGATGCCTTTCTGCCTGCTTGAGTTAATCTCTTGATTGTCTCCCAGGCTCTGCAAAGATAGCATTCTCCACTCTGATCCTTCCACAGACCTGCTCATATTCCTCTACTTTTTTTCTTGGTGAATGATAATATCATCCATCCAGTTAAACCATTTAAAATCCTGGGAACCTACCTGACTCTGCATTTCTGTAGATGGTAGTATGGATAGAAGCAAAAGGCCAGAAATGAGATGCCTTCCTTTCATGACATAGAATTAAATATCCCCTGCAGAAATGAGAGTAGAAGGAAGGAAAGTTTTGAATAGAAAGTATTTAAATAAGAAATAACCATGTTTCCATAATATTTAGTAAAGTATGATAATAGAGATTAAAAATTGAGACTACAGTGAATTATCAAAAATAAATGTTAAATTTATTATTATTATTTTTTGCCCACCTGAGTTTATGGCTTATCATTATGACTTAAATTTGTTCAATTACACAATACTTGTTAACATTTTCTTCAGAGGCTCCCCATAACTTTTAGGATAAAGTCTCAAAAGTATAACATGAGATCCAACACCCTTTACAAATCTGAATCATGCTTACCTCTTGGGCCTTATCCCTGTCTACAATCATCTTTGCATCCTATCCTTGAATATACATGCTTTTTCTGACCTCAAAGAATTTATATTTGCTCTTACATCTTCCTAGAATATTTCTCAGCCAGTGTTCATTGGTTCTCATTAGCTAATTAATTAATTCATAAACATTTACTGAATAGCTAACAATGTATGTAGCATCATCTAGCTCTGAAGTCCCCGCAGTGAAAAAGCAAAAAATCTCTACTTTCAAGGATACCAGGTGGTCTTGGAAGTTGTGGAGGGCTTTTTCTAAGAAATGAGCATATGAGAGTAGCCCTTGGTATTCTTTCAGTTTTTAATGTTCAGGAATTGCTTTCCCATGTTTTGAAGAACTCTTCCTTTCTGTAGTCGATCTTGGTTCTTGCCAATAAGGGAGCAATCAATAAGATTCTAAATAAGTATGAAGGTTTAAAGTGGAGAAGTTTGGAAAAATAAAATGTTTTTATCTCCACTCTGACTCTGTTAAATCAGGATTTTCAGTTGGGGTCCAGGCACTTTGTGGGGTCCACAGTTCTAGAGCTTATAGTGATGTACATATAAGCTTGAACACTATTGCTAAACAATCTCAAAGAAAAAATGAACAGGAGCTCTTTTAGTAATTTGCATTTTGTTCAGAACATGGCAACTTGGAGATGATCCTCTTAGAAATTCTTCTGGGATCACTTTAAGTCTGCGACAGACACCCACAACAATCTGGGCTTAGCTCTATCAAAATACAATAAATCGTATATTTCTATCTTCTCCACTAGACCTAAGGGTAGAATTGTTATTGCTAAGGGTACAAAACTGTATTT
The DNA here is from genome assembly GCF_027475565.1 of Acinonyx jubatus. NCBI lineage: Eukaryota > Metazoa > Chordata > Mammalia > Carnivora > Felidae > Acinonyx > Acinonyx jubatus. The sequence goes on from NC_069385.1 coordinate 97,288,819, forward strand.
TATATCTTGGTATTGCTCAAGGCATCTATGGCATCAGAGTGCAGAAAACTTAACAGATAGTGACTCTTTATGGAATAAAAAAGGACTCTGGGTTTGAAGGAGAACAAATAAATTTCATTTTGCACATATTGAGACCAAGGGGCCATTGACTTATTCAGTTTTAAGTACTCAGTGGGCAACTAGAAATGTGGGTCTTAAAGTAAGAAATAAGTCAGAACTAAGAATGTTAGTTTGGTAATAATCTGCAGGATGGTATTCGTTAAGCCATAAGAAATAGACATTATCTGTTTGGGAAAAATGAAACTAAAAGTGGACAAATTGCAAAAGTTTGTACATATATTATACAAATTATAAATAACTGCATGTACATGTATGTCTACATATACTTAGTGGGGCAGTAGAAGATGAAGAGATAGTGAAAAAGACCCATCAGAAGCTTTTCTAAATATACAAAGAGAAGGAGGAGAGTCAGTGGCATATGACTCAACAGACGGAATAGTGTCAAGGTGAAATAATGGGTTGACATTGTTAAATATTGCAATTATAATGTCAAACGCTATTGGAATATATCAGAAAAATCAAGAATGGAGAAAATACATTTTATAGTATAAACAGGATTTCAGAGTTGGCATGTAAGAAAACAGTTTCAGCTAAGTGGTGGGAACAAAATATTAATACTGGTAGTCTACAAAATGGATAATGATCAAATGGTGGAAGTTCATCTGAGAGAGAGATTGATAATTTGAGGGACTGGAAGGTGGAAACAAAAGTTTGTATTATACTGAGACCAATGTTGGATGGTAGAAAACATTAAAAATGGAGTTGGTGGTAGAGGATAACCTCAGGCAAAGTAGGCTTGTATGGAATTATTCCACGTGTAGGAGATTGGAAAGGTTCCAGGCAACTTTTTGCATGACACAGAAAAGGAAAAGAAAATATCTGGTGTCACAGAATCATTTGAAGATAGAAAGGGAATTAATTTCACAGTTGTTAAATGTTCTCAGTAAATTACCACACGGGCTGAAGAAGGGTGTTGAATCGGGATGGGAAGTTGAGTTTACTAGGCTAGCCTGGAGAAGCCACTGTAAAAATATTACTATCTACAATGTGGTAATAGTAATAAATGACTTGTGGTGTGGTGATGAAGGCCTGACTGATACAGCATGACTCTGTGAACAGAAGCAGAGAAAATGTTCACTTGGTAGGCTTCAAAGAAGCAGATTTGTGAGATGGGAATGTTAGAAATTTAGGGAGATGAGGAATTCAGAGACTTGATGAAGGATGGTTCTGAAGTGAGTCATCTTTTGGACTATGCCGAGTAAGGCAATACTGAGTGAATGGATTGAGAAATATGGTAGAGGGATCAAAGGTGAATACAGAAATAATAGGTTTAGTAGCTGTGAGGGTGACAGAGTAAAACACATGGGATAACAGGCAATAGAAGTGAAAGGAGAGTACTTTTAGTATAATGAGGGTTTTTCCATGTTTTTCTCCCCTTGTGGCCTGAATAGGTGTCTTACCATTAGATTCTGTGTGATTCCTGGACTTTTAGTTTCATAAGCCAATACAATTTCAAATTTTACTTACATGATGTTGTCAGTTTAAAAATTTTTATGTATTTTTGACAATTCAGGACAATACAGAAGTCTTGCCATCTGCTAACACTATAATGTGCTAACATAAGGTATATTTTAATATAAAAAAAGCAAGAAAGGCAAAATCTCAGAATAAAAAAAATAGTCTTTCTCAAGAAAGCACACTTTGCAATTATATTAATTCCTGTGCTTAAATTTACATACACATGCATACACATCTGTCTCTCCATCAATTTACTGATCTATCTTTATTGTGGTATCATCATTACCATAGTTAATTTTTTGTTCATTTTGTCATAAAGCCTTGCCATGGACTGGTACAAGACTGATAACTAAAGTTTGGGTCCTGAGAAGGTGATATTTCATGTGAATTCTGAAGGTATGGACAGTGGACATAATTTCAGTGCATATTCAAGAAGAGTATTCCCAGTAGAAGGATCATCCCTGTGGCAGGAGAGAATGTGGCAAGTTTGAGGAACTGAGAGAATGAATGTGACTGAAAGACAGAGGGTAGCATAACATGAAAATGTAGAATTAAGCAAGAAAAGTGAGCAAGGAGTTGGGGGAGAGGTTGAAGGTGACATGATCAGAATTTTTTCTTCTCATTAACTGCTCACCTCCTGCACCACCAGCTACCTTTGAAAGATCACTTATAGGGGAGCATATGTGGTTCAGTAGTGTCCTCAAAAATTCATGTCCACTCAGAACCTCAGAATGCCTCTTTATTTGAAAATAGCGTCCTTATAGATGTAGTTGGTTGTAATGAGGTCATACTGGATTAGGGTGGTCCCCAAATCTAATATGACTGATGTCCTTATAAGAAGAAGAGAGAGACACACACAAGGGAGAAAACCCTGTGAAGGAGGGAGATATTAGAGGGATACATTGATAAACCAAGGATTGCTGACAATAAGGAAAAGTTGGAAGCGACAGAGAAGGATCCCTGCCCACCCCCCCCTCCCCACCCCTCCGAGACTTTAGAGAGAGCAATGGCCTGGCTGACATCTTGATTTCAGACCTGGAGCATTCAGCGCTGTGTTGTGTGTGTTGTTATACACCAGCCAGTTTGTGGTAATCTGTTATGGCAGCCTTGGGGAACTAATGCAGGGAAATAAAAGCAGCAGATTGGAACTTTTCCTGTCCTTGTTTCCTGTTCTCTGGGCCTACAGATGTTCAACAGTGACCCTTTTCTTTTATAAGTATTTATGTGGATGATTTAGGCCTGTTGCTACGCCGCATCACCAGGGGCCTCTTAACGTACTATCTGATGTAGGTGATGCTTTCATTTGTGGTTTCTTTCTTTTGTAGGCTCTAAGAAGCCTGGGGTGATTTTAAGTTGTATTGACTGTAACCAGGTCACTCCTTATGTAGCCTTTCTGGGCTAGGCTCTAACACAGCTCAGCATTACAGACTCTCCTCTATTTGTGGCCCAGATCTGGCCTATGAAAACCCCCCAAAATATCTGTGGCTTTATCAGATGCTGGGAATACAGGTCTATCTCAACTCAGCCACCTCCCTTTGCCCCATTATCAGAGCAGTTAGCCATTGGTTTCTCGCCTTTACATTTTTTAGGTCAAAGTAGAACACCAGCCACTGTAAATCCCAACTCTAAGGCATATATGACCATGTTCTCTGAGGTGTCTGAATGAAATCCTTGTAATTAAGTTTGATGTTAGAGGCAGACACCCTCCCCAATTCTTTCCCCTGAAAAGGAGAAGGAATTCACAACGTGCCAGCAGTTTTTTTTTTCTACTTTTGATCCTCCTCTACTCCTAAGGTGAAGAACTTACTGGGTGTTTAGCTGGTTTTTATAAACCTCCTTTGAAAATTCTTATGTTTGCTTAGCACTTCTTGTTGATGTCTGATATTTGCCATTTTAAGGGGTTGGTTAAAATTTCCACTTTCAAGATCTTTTTCCTTGTGATCAGTGTTTATTGCTGGCTTGTTTCTTAGACAGCTACTTCTGTGAGAGCAGATACTTTTTTTTCTAGCAAATGTATTCCCAGTACCAACCTAAAGGCTTCACTTATGGTAAGACACTAAATAAACTCTTTATTGTATAAATGAATGAATGCAATTATAGAAGAAACATGTTTCCCTGGTACTAAATTTTAAAATAAAAATGTTACACAATGTTTTGAATAGGGACATACTTAGAGATGGACAGTGTTTTCAACATCAGTGTTATAGCAATTCTAAGTTAACATTCTGAGCTTACATTATACTATATTCTTTGATCAAGTTGTCTCAAGGAATGTATGGATGGCATATCCATTAGATTTTTTTTTTTTTGAGAGAGAGAAGGAGAGAGAGAGGGAGAGAAAGAAAACAGGAGAGGGGCAGAGGGAGAGGAAGAGAGAAAATCTTAAGCAGGTTCTATGCCTAACATGGAGCCTGTTGTGGGGCTCGATTTCAGGACTGTGAAATCACGACCTGAGCTGAAATCGAGTCAGATGCTTAACTAAATGTGCCATCCAGGAGCCCCCATTAGATTACCTTTTCTAAATACCTTGTTTTTTGGCAATTTTGAAAACTTAGAAAATGGATTTTGATAACTAATTTCTTTGATGAGTAAAAACTGTTGATATCTCTAGCTCTTTCCACCATCTTTCCGTGTCACCATAATGGTGTGCATGAATGGCCTGGCAGATGCTCTCAAGAGCATGAACAATGCCAAAAAGAGAGTCAAATGCCAGGTTCTTATTGATTAGGCCATGCTCCAAAGTCATGGTCCAGTTTCTAACCGTGTTGATGAAGCATGGTTATATTGGCGAATTTGAAATCGTTGAAGATCACAGAGCTGGGAAAATTGTTGTGAACCTCATGGGCAAGTTAAACAAGCGTGGAATGATCAGCCCAGATTTTTTTTTAAACTTGAATTTCAGTTATTTAATGAAATCAATTCTAAACAGGATATTAAAATTAAAAAATAGAGCCATGAAATGACAAGCTTATGTTATGGGTAGAAATATGATAAATTATATATGAATTAAAAAGATATTAAACACAACAAAAGCTTTTCAAAAATGTTTTCTTAGAATTCAGAATTTATGAAGGTAGATGAAGAAGAGGTGAAGTTTCCAGGAATGAACTTTGATGAAGTAATTGATATCACACAGGTAACAAAGCTTAGAAACCATGAGAAATTATTTTTCTACCAGCATTTTTTTATGTGATTGATTCTTTTCTTTAAAGACTTTATTATTATTTTTTAGAGCAGGTTTAGGTCCACAGTAAAAATAATAGGGAAGTACAGAGATTTCCCATATACCTTCTACCCCCACACATGCATAGACTTCCCTGCTATTAACATCCCCCTCTAGAGTGGCACATTTGTTAAAATTGATGAACCTACATTGACACATCTTAATCACTCAAAGTCCATAGTTTACCCTAGAGTTTACTCTTGATGATGTATATTCCATGGTGATCAGCCCGATTTGATGTATAACTGAAAGATCTAGAAAAATTGCAGAGTAATCTGCCCTCATTCTGCCAGTTTGGTTTCATTGTACTAACAATCTCAGCTGGACCATGGAGAAGCAAGACAAAACACACAGGAAATAAAATTCTGGGATTCTTTCTAGGGATATGATACATATGTGCAAATAAATTGCCTCAACTGGAAAAAAAAAGTTGATATTTAAAGTTGATTGATGGCAGATCCATATTCTTTAGAAATTGGACTATCAAGTGATATTATTTAACTTTCCATTGTAAATGTTGAGATATTGATGCTAATAACTCTCCTAAACTAAAGGGAATATTACTCATGTAAGAAACTATACATTAAATGCAATCCCTATCAAAATACCAAGAGCGTTTTTCAGAGAACTAGAACAAATACAACTCAAATGAATATGGAACCACAAAAAGCCGTGAATGGCCAAAGAAAACTTGAGAAAGAAAATCAAAGCTGGAGGTACCACAATTTTGGGTTTCAAGATATACTACAAAGGCATAGTAATCAAAACAGTATGATATTGGCACAAAAACAGGCACATAGATCATGGAACAGAACAGAAAGCCCAGAAATAAAATTATGCTTTTGTGGTCAATTTATGACAAAGGAGGCAAGAATATAGAATGGGGAAAAGATCGTTTCTTCAATAAATGGTTTTGGGAAAACTGGATAGCTTTATGAAAAAAGAGTGAAACTGGACCACTTTCTTATACCATACACAAAAATAAACTCAAAATGTATTAAAGATCTAAATCTGAGACCTGAAATAAAAATCCTAGAAGAGGACACAGGCAGTAATTTCTCTGACATTGGTCATCACAACATTTTTCTGGATATGTCTGCTAAAGCAAGGGAAACAAAAGCAAAATAAACTATTGGACTACATCAAAATAAAAAGCTTTTGCACAGCAAGAGAAACAGTCATCAAAACAAAAAGGCAATCTACTGAATGGGAGAAGATATTTGCAAATGATGAACCCACTAAGAGGTTAATACTTACAATATACAAATAAACAACTCAACATCAAAAAAACAATCTGATTAAAAAATGGGCAGAGGATCTAAATAGGTATTTTTCCAAAGAAGACTTAGAGATGGCCAAAGAAACATGAACAGATGCTCAACATCACTCATCATCAAAGAAAATCAACCACAATGAGATATCACCTTATACCTATTGGGATGGCTAAAATGAAAAACACAAGAAATAACAGGTGTTGGTGAGGAAGTGAAAAATATGGAACCCCGTACACTGTTCCTGGGAATGTAAATTGGTATAGCCACTGTGGAAAACAATATGGGGCTTGCTCAAAAAGTAAAAATAGGAATAATATATGGTCCAATATATTCTACTACTGTGTATTTACTCAAAGAAAATGAAAACATGAATTCAAAAAGATACGTGGATCTCTGTTATGGTAGCATTATTTACAATAGCCTAGATGTGGAAGCAACATAAATGGCCATTGATAGATAAATGGATAAGGAAATGTTGTATGTATGTATATGTTGTATACATACACACACACACACGCACACACACATATAAACTGGAGTATTACATAGCCATAAATAAGGTTGAGATCGTATCACTTATGACAACATGGATGGACCTAGAGCTTATTATGCTAAGTGAAATAAGTCAATCTAAGAAACAAATATATGATTTCACTGGTATGTGGAATCTAAAAAAAAATCAAACGAATAAACAAGCAGAATCAGACTTATAAATAGAGAACAAACTGATGGTTGCCAGATGGAAGGGGTATGGGCAAAATGGGTGAAGGAGAGTGAGAGGGACAGGATTTGAGTTACAGAATGAATAAGTTACAGAAATAAAAGGTACAGCATAGTGAATATAATCAGTGGTATTGTAATTATATTAAATGGAGACGGATGGTAGCTACACTTGTGGTAAGCATAACATAACATAGAAAGAAGTTGAATCACTATGTTGTACACCCTGAAACTAACATGACATTGTATGCATGTAGCTAATGTATTAATGCATTAACTAAAGTATTTAATATATTAACTACTACATAAAATCAATGCCTAACTATATTCAAATAAAAATTCTTAAAAATAAATAATCCATCACTACATCATACCTTCCAAACTAAGAAGCTTAAGCCAATAAACATTTCTTATTTTATAATACTTTATACTTTCTGGGTCAAGAATGTGACCCCAGAATAAGTAGATGCCCATGGCTCAAGATCTTAGCTGTTGGTATTTGTGGTATCATCTGATGGGTTTGATGGGGATGGATGGGGCCAGAGATTTTGCTTCCAAGATCATTCATGTGGCTGTGGATAGGCCTCAGAAGATATGCTTCTAAGTTCACTCACGTGGTGGCTAGTAGGCCTCAATTTCTCACCTCATAGGCTGTCTGAATGTCCTCACAGCAGGATGGCTGGTGACTTGAAAGAGAGAGCCAGAGAGTGGGAAAGACAGAGCACCTGAGGTAGAGACTACAATCTTTTTTTAACCTAATATTGGAAGAAAGTCCCATTACTTCTGTATTTTACTCATTAGAAGCAAGTCCATAAGTTCAATCCACAATTAGGGTGGTGATTATTCTAAGGCTTGAACACCAGGAAGTGATTTCTGAGGCTGCCTATCATGGCAAGAGTATGTAAAGCGAAAGCTAGAATTTTCATGAGCAATTCAAATTTCTGCATTGTAGAATGTGTGAAAATTCTTAACTTCAATAATTTGAAAACCATGCTTATTATTTGGCAATTCTCGCAGAAAAGTTTTTCTATGATTATTTCAAGCAATTTTTGAGAGTCCAATGGTGGGGGACACTAGTCTAGTTGGTCTTGAAATTGGTTTATAACTATTACACTGAGGCAAACAACCTAAATTTATTGAAGAGAAACCTGCCACGATGTTTTGCAGAGATATCTAATACTTCATTTTCAAATATTTTCCTCTTTATTTTTCATAGTGCATATGCATAAACTTTCTAAATCTTATAGTTTATTAATTTTTCTTTCAGCTATGTCCAGCTGGTTGCTTATTTTTTTTTAATGTTTATTTAATTTTGAGAAAGAGAGAGGGAGAGAGAGAGACAGAGCAGGAGTGGGGGAGGGACAGAGAGAGAGGGAGACACAGAATCTGAAGCAGGCTCCAGGTTCTGAACTGTCAACAAAGAGCCTGATGCGGGGCTCAAACCCATGAACTGAGAGATCATGACCTTAGCCGAAGTCAGCTGCTTAACCAACTGAGCCACCCAGTCACCTCCAACTGGTTGTTTAAATCATTCATTGATTTTTTAAAAGCCAATAATTACATTTTTAAAATTTCTGTTTGTTTTTCATATCTTCCTTTTTGTTTCAATGTCCTGGTGTTTTTTTTTTTTTTTTTAATTATGGTTCCTATTGTCTCTAACTATTTTAAGCATAGTTTTTAAAATAGTCCTACTTCAGATGGTTTTATTGCCTCCAGTTTTTGAATGTATTATACCACCCACTATTTATTTGATGACTCCTGCTTCTGTTAGATCATTTCTTTATGTGGTTTGTAAATTTTGATTTTGAACTTCTCTTAAATAAGGATTTTACTCCCTGTTGGAATTCTGGGGACCATAGGTTGTTGAAGGGACAACAGGTAGTCATGTTTGTTCAATTGGTTTAGGACTAGTTTTTAATTTCTCGACTTGAGGATTTTGCTACCATCCTGAAAGAGGGCGTATTACCATGAAGTCTGTAGTTTTCATCTTTAAAGGAGAATTTTATTTTTTTCCACTTAGACTCTCAGGCTAAATGAGATATCCAGACTTCTCCAGGTGTAGTGATCTACCACTCAGGAATCATTCTTTCATTGTCCTTGTTTTTAATAGGGATCTCAGGTACTACATATAATCTCACATAAGTCCCAAGGTCATGTTCATATCCCAAATGGCCATTTAATCTGAAGTTCCTAGAAATGAGGCTTTACCTGAGCCTGATAACTTCTTGAACATCTACTGTGTCACTTTATAAATTTGTGCTTTTACATTTCTTCTTTGTTGCTGGCACCTAAGATTTTATCTTTCTTTTCTTTACATCTATATATATATATATATACGTATATATACACATATACATATATATACATATATGGTAAATATTTATTTTTATTTTTATTTACCTTATTTTATTTATTTTATTTACCTTATTTATTATTATTTATCCTTTATTTACCTTATTTATAAGGCTGTCTATTCTCCCATTCTTAATTTTCCTTATTTTGTTTTGTCCTTATACTTAGACATCATAACTTCAGATCTTGCCCTAAATGAAATCTATGTCTATGTATAGCCTTTCATTTCTTCTCACCCACCAATTACTCCCTATATGTGTCTAGGCACCTACTGTATCATTTTTTTACCCTATAATTTAAAACTATATACATAAAACACTTATGGGGTGAGAAGGCATAAATCCTTCTAGCTAAAGAAATGCAATTAGTGCTTTGGGGAATTTGAGTGTATCATTGAAAAATCCTGTTATTTAGGGTGGTGGTGTGGTATGGTATAAAGAGAAGTAATAGAAATGTTCACAACAGAGCCCTAGGATATAAAAGTCTCTTTGTGTTTTTCATTACGAGGTCATTACTTGCCCTTCTTTACAAAATAAACAGGAAGAATTGTTTCCAGGTACTAAAGTTCAAGAGTTGGGGGACAAACTTGCAAAATAAAAACTGAAATACTTAAAGGACTCAAACTGAGAAACAAAAATTTAAAGATGGAAACTTTCGTATGTTAACAGAAATAGGATTGCTATTTCTAAAAGCTGCAAGTATGTCTAAATATTTTCATTGAAACACTGTACAGTAAACTTTTGCAACTTTACAAATTATATAACCAAAAGGTGGCAGTGTTCCATTTGGTTTCCTTTGGAACCTCATTTGTGAGAGGTATAATTTGCACATGTATTCTGCCTCTAATTTGCTTTTAAAACAATATTAAGTAATATTGCTATTACCACATGTGCCAAAAAATAATTATGATTGAAAAGAAAAAAAAATTTGACAATAGGAACCTTAAAGGATTCATTGTATAGAATGCTTTCATTTGAATAGCCCCCAAATAGACATTTTCAAAAGTAGTATATGGGTGCTTCACATCTCAGATAATTTATCTGTTACTAGATTATCTCTTTGGTGTTCTATTCTGTCTTGACTACTGATTGATGCATCCTGTAACACTATGCAAGCATTGATTTCTTTTTTCCTGGTCTAAGTTGTTAATGAGGGAAACAATTTGGTTTTTGTGTTCATAGCAGACAATATATTTTCATCAGTATGACTAAAAGTTTTCTTCAGGGAGCAAATCAGTATTTACGACCATTGATGAGCATGTTGGAAATCTCCACAAATGTATTCTTAAACTATTAATATTACAATGAATGCTAAAATAAATGACTGAAAAAGATTTCAATTCCAAATTTTAAATCTGTTCCAAAATCTTAAACGAAAGCTTACTTGAGGCAAAAATTCTCTTTTTACAAGCCTATCCTGGCAAGAACTGACCTAACAGTCAATTATTATAAACAAAGTCCAGGTTTCTTAATTAAAATACAAAATATTGGCTCGCCTGCTTAGCCTGAAATAAGTTATGTTTTGAGGAGACTGCAATTATGGTGGCGCCTTCTAGTGCCACTGATGGTCAGAGCCTGTCAGTGTTTGTATAAAACCCCATTTTTTTTTTTTTAGCCTTGCAACAGTGCTGTGGATTGTTACTTCATTAGTTAGAGATTGGCATCGAAATTATAAAACAGAATTTGAGCGATTTTGTTTCGAGTTCGGCCTGAACACCAAATGACTTTCTTTTTTATTCTCACAAATGTGGGAAAAAGTAAACTCTTCCATTTATTATGGTTACATTTTTGGGCGTGGGGATTTTATCTCTGTCTACCTATGACATATAAAAGTTAGAGTTGGCTATATTTGGCAGATGATACTAAATACAAATTAGTGAACCATTCATGGCACTTTAAGTTTTAAAACAACTTATAAAGGAAGCCTTTATGTGTTTGAAGGATAGCTATTTTTAGTTGGTGAAACAAAATTCATTTTTATGACTGAAGTTACCAAAATGAATAAAAACTCATTTTCCAGCTATCTGTGATAGTGTTCAAAGTCTTTTTAAAGGGATTTATTCATCCCTTTAAAGCCCCTTTACCACCTAACCTAAGAAGAATGTCTGAGATAGAACAAGTTTGACTTGTTCTTTAAATTCATCTTTCTTCCAGTCCCGTGCCTTCCAATTGAGAGAAGGCAAATGATAGTAAAACTGTCTCCAGTTGGTCAGTGAGAAGAAGAGAAAGATTGATGAACTGATTTTTAGATCTTAGACTCCTATGATGGTTGTTTACTTCTCCATAGTAATCTCATGGCATCTATATAACTTGAAAAAGTGAAACTATATCTTTTCAGTTCAAGAAAACTACTGTTCAAAGCACACATTTCTAGATTCACACTTGTTATAGTTCATCTGGTGCACTTGGCTCTTGTTGTTATAGGTCACATTGGCCTAAGAAAACGTCCTTTAGGAGATAAACATTCTGACCTTTTGTATATTAAATCGCAGCATGTAGCTTGTTGAGTTGTGTTATCAATGTGATAACAGTCTATATGGACCAGTCACAATCATGACTACATTTCTTAGAGTTTAATACTATATTGGTAAAGTAATAAGGAATGTGAATACTTACTAAATTTTGCTTAACAGTGAGTATTATTTATCTACGGGTAAATATGTTTAAATTTTTTAAATTTTTTATTTATTTTTGAGAGAAAGAGAAACAGAGTATGAGTGGGCGGGGGACACAGAGAGGGAGACACAGAATCTGAAGCAGGCTTCAGGCTCTGAGCTGTCAGCACAGAGCCAATGAGGGGATCGAATGCAGGAACCTTGAGATCATGACCTGAGCCGAAGTCGAATGCTTAACCAACTGAGCCACTCAGGCGCCCCATTAGTAAATATGTTTTAAACAAATGAATGAGCATTCATTCTATTGGGCATCTATCTGCCAAACATTACATTAGGCATGGGGATAGAATGATATATAAAAAGAAAGTCTAATCCTCTAGGAATTGGTCACTAAGTAATGAAATCTAATGGTACCTGACATTTATTATGTGCCAGGCCCTGTGCTAAATCTTTTTACATTTGTTAACTCATTTAATCTCATAAAACCCTGTGTGTTAGAACTGTTATTGTCCCCACTTTCAAGATCGGAAAACTGAGGTAGAACATGGCTACATAGCTACGAAATAGTCAAGCCAGGATTTACATTCATTCTGATTCCTGAGCATAGGCTCTTTGTCACTGTTTTATCTTGCCTTTCCAGTTATAATATATAGATTAATTATTTCCCAAAATGTGCAAGTTGAAGACCAGCCCTAGGATGTGTTTTGCAAAACAGCAATTATCTACTTCATAAATGATTCCATGGGAAAATTTGTATGGAAAATACTGCATACTACCACCATTGCCACTAAAATATCTTTACTTATTCTAAATGTGTACCTGCGTGCTAAATCCTTTGGGTGGTCTCTCTGTAAAGGTATAAAAATTGTCCAGTACACCTCTCAATGACAGCATTCTGAATAATAAATCTTCCAAGTGCTGTCATAATGATTACTTTGCACTTATGAAAGAACTGTGCCATTTAAGAATCATAAGAATATTCTAGAATACATATTAATAATATACCCCTTTTTTAAGATGAGGGGACTGAGTGGAAATGTTGAGAGTCCTTTCTCACATGTAACAAAGTAGGCAGAACCAGACCTGCTACTCGAAACCACGCTGATGCAAAACCTGATGCTCTAAATTGTCAAGAATGAATGTCTTCATTGTGGACCACATCTTGATAGGCTTGGGCTATATGCTTTGGACCATCCTTTTTCCTAGCCTTTGGTCATATGTTGCTTATTTGAGCTAATTCTTCCTCTCTTTTCACTCACCAAGTTCAGATGTGGACTACCTTCTTAACACTAGAGGAAAACCTCAGGGTAGATGTGCATTTAAAATCTTCTCCCTTGTACAATGGAGGAACAGTTAGTTAATCAAGCTTATTTTTCTGCCACTGCAATGGGATACCATAAAAACAGATGTGAGACGGACTGATAAAATAAGGAGGGGATATCTCTACGGAGAGAGATGCTTTATGTCCTTCAAGATGTTAGGAGATTGTGCATAAAGATAACAGCATTGAATCCCTGGCTTCATCTAACTGTCTGCAGACATAACAACCATCTTTTGGGGAATAATCTTTTCATGATAAGTTTTACATGTTTTTCTCCCCATCAAGGGATTAAACAGGAATACAAACACTGAGTCTCAGTTTATCAGTGTGGACCAACCAAAGGGGAAACTTACAGGAATCTAAGTTCTACTGTGCCATGAGCTTATGATAATAAGTTATGAAACACTGATTTTTTATGAAGCAGTTTCTCATATAGTGTTTCATTTTAATGGATTCCACAACCCCATGGTGAGGTATTTTTCCCCCATTTCACAGATGACGGAACTTAGATTCAGAAACATGACTCTTTACTATTGCTCCCTAGTTGTATGATTCCAAAGTGACCTCTCCAAGGTCATTCAGACAGTAAGTGGCAAAACCAAGATATAAATCTAGTTACCTGGTGGACATTCTCTGAGTACAAGTTAAGTGATAAAGTGTAGTGAATACTTACTGGAAAATTTAAGCATCCAAATAACATAAGGACACTTAAAAGAAAATAGTATACATATTATAGGGCAATGAGTCTAAGCTGCTGTGCCATGACTTTATTTATTTTATGCAAAAAATTCTGACTCAGCATATATAGAAGAGTCAATACTTATGTTTGGTTGAGGAATCACACCAGTGTATTTTTGGTCTTATAGTTTTAGAACCAAGCACCCATTAACATCTGTAGATTTAGAACAGTAAAAGCTCAGAATAACTGAACTGTTCCAGAATTCCATGGAAATAACTTTTACCACCTAGAGAGTGCTTGAAAACCTGACCAGTTGTGAATGTTGACATTTGTACCACTCTGTTTAAGGGACATTATCAGATTGGTCTTTGTCCAATGGGTCTTTCTCACTGATTTAAGAAGCATGTTTGAAAATATATGTAAATGAGTACAACATCTACATATGAAGAATTCCTGGATTACATTAGAAATTGTAGACTATTTGGTTTAACTTTATTTACTTAAAAATGGTTGGAAGATAACATGCAATTGATAAGCATCATTTCCATCCATTTTCTAGAGAATTTTCTAGCAGAAGTCTTAAAAGACATTTTAGAAGACAGTATTGAGTGGTATTGCATATTGGGGGATTAGAGCCTCCTATCTAGAAAACTGTATTTCATATTCAGAATATAAAAGTAATGAGAATAAAATGTTCATCTTTGGACGCAAGGTAATTATCCATTATGCTAGGTATGAGCTGGCATCCGGATATAATTTCAGTTGTAGGCTAGGTTATTTTCTTATACTTTCAATATAAGGCTACATATCTCATTAAAATTTAGTTATTATTATTGTTACTTTTTGGCTACAAATATTAAAAAGTTGTGAATGTTTCCAAAGGATTCATATGTGTATCTGAAAACACTGACTGAGATTTGGATTGATAAGCTACAATATTTGCTTCCATTTCTACAGTAGCAATTCATTTATCAGATGGGAAAAGTATTATTATACTGCAGTCTGATGCTATCATTGCCTTGCTGGTAAACCTGCAGTGATAGAAGATTTAACTGTTCCAGAAGGAGGGAGAAAGGGCTGAAGATTAGGAGTAGGGAGGTAGGATTCCCCTGAAGAAAGAGAGAGGTGGTGAAAGGGGAGAGATAAACAAACAAACAAACAAAAACCAGTTACACACTTGAAAGAGGGTTCTAGATAAGAGAACTAGGAGGATAGGCTTTTAAAACTGGAGACACAGATAGAGTTTATTATAAAATGGAGGAACAAAGATGTCAAGAGAATGCAAAGTTTAAGAAGAGAAAATCAATAGCTTTTAAAAATAGAAAGTAACTGGGGAATGAAGATGGAAAGGAGATCCCGTGCAAGAGGGAACTTCAGAGATACACATGGACATAGGAGGCACCCACAAATGTGCACGTGCACGTGTGTGCATGTGTGTGTGCGCACACACACACCACTCTGAAAACCCAAGAAAGTAGGAAAATTTCAGAACTGAACATATCCAGCATAGGCATGAAGGACACCTGTTATGTGAGTTCTGATGACTGTTTTAATTGAATTTAAAGACTTAAGTAAGGGGGAAAACCTTGTTCACATTCTATTATAACCCAAGAAAGAGCTGCATAGAAGTGAGATGTCACCTTAAGGAACATATTCTTATTCATTCTGTGATACGACAGCATTTTGTGTATTAGAAATTGAATTTTTAGCTTGGTGTTCAAATACAAAATATCTAAGGAGATTGTTCTAGAAACAAGAGACCTCTAAATTTGGGAACAGCAGGGATGGTGTTTTTATTATTGTAGTAGGTGCTGAATAAGCTGTATTCAGTGTGTAATGGGTGAAAATGTTTTTTTCTGGATGTAAGCATTGTGTATTTGTTTAAGGAATTTATTATATACCATGGAATCTTAGCAGCAATCAAGGAAAAATCAAAGGTCTTGTTCTAATTTGGAAACTCTATTATGACACCGAAACATAGCCTTATTATGTATGTAATGGTTTTGATATTTCCAAGACTATTTGTTATGGGTTCTTAACTTTGGCTACATATTAATCAGTACTAAAAAAAGTACTGATGCCTGGGTCCCTCAAAAATTATGATTTAATTAGTTTTTGGTGTGGCCCAGCCATTAGCATTTCTTAAAAATCCTCCCTGCTCCCCATTTGTGATTGAAATGTTCAACTTGATTTGAGAAACTTTGTGTTAGAGGAATCTTACGTTTATATTTTGAATATTGGTAATTATTGTCTATCATCCTCATGATTATATTTCTTCAGCATGTTATGTCTTAGGAAAAAGAGTTTACATCCTCTCATATTTCAGAATATTAATGGGTTTTGGGTGACATATGCATACACATTTTTTCTGTTGTTAATGGACAATTTTTTTGAAATAGTTGGGGTTAATTTATTAGGCTCTAAATTTATCTTAAACCTTTTGATGAGGATCTATGAAATACTGTCTGTTTCCTGGGGGGAAAAAGACATTATGTGAAAGTAGGGCCATTTAATTAAAATACTATAGATAATAGGAAGCATGCTATCAAGGTAGTTTTGCATTAGGTAATTTTAAATTTTATCATGCGTGTATATATTTATTTATTTTGCACTAGATAATTGAAAACTTTCCTTAAATTGTCTTATTTGAACATAACATGACTAGTGCCATTTATAGATTTATTTTCCACTGAGGTTAATTTGCTCTTCATGGTAATTATTGGGGTAAATTGGCAGCTGTGCCCTTTCTTGAACTGTCACAGTCCTATAGATTTTGAATTTGTCCATATGTTGGTAAAGTCTTCTCTCTGTAAAAGTGTAAACTATAGAAAGTATGAATTTAAAAACCTTTATTTTGGTACTCTCTAACTTGTTCTATCAAGTGCCTTTTCCCATGGTCCCGGCATTTTCAGGTCTCAACTCATCCCAGTGTCTACTGGGTGTCTCAACTCCATATATACCAGAATGAGCCTTGGCATGGGTAGCGTTAATTACTAGTGTTTGTTAAACAGAGAGTGGTCTCTGTCAAGGTCTCTTGCATTGTACTATAGGCCATAAAAAAGCACCTAAAAGGACCAAACAAGTAAGCCATTGCAACTCAAAAGAATGAGGTATTAATTGACAGGGACAAAAGTTGCTCTTTTGGGTCAAGGACCACATTAATTGAATAGGCAGTAACCTAACCAGCTCTCCCTGTAATGATAGACCAAGGTATTCTGCAATTACTAATGTAATTCATTGCGTGATGCTTTTCCTTCTAAGTCATTATGATTATCTAGTATTGACAGAAGTTTGTACTTCAATTTACATCTGGGATGAGGCATATAATAAGCAAATTTCTTCATGAAAGTAGTAACTACTTCATGAAATGAAGAGCCTAATCACTAAGAGATAAAGTGATTGGTCAACTAGTATGCCTAATGAATCCTTAGCCCTATGCTTCCAGAGAGTACTGTCTTAAAAACAAACAAGTAAATAAACAAAAACAAACAAACAAACAAATCCTCTGGAATATTGTTCATCATTGTTAAAAAATAGATTGTTTGACCAGTATTAATTGAGCTGCTAATATATACGGTTTGACAGTGATGAACAAAATAAAATAAGCTCCTAGTTTTATGTAGCTTACATTCTAGCTCATTTCTCAAGAAGTAGAAATATCTCAATTAATAACCATATTTGAATAATTTGATGCCCTTAGATTAATTGAAATGATAGTATATGATTATAAACTCTGTGGGGACAAGAAACTTGTTTGAAGTTTTTGTTGTACCTAAAGTATATAGCACTTAGTAGGCATTTAATAAGTATTTGCTGAAGGAATAAATAATTCCAAACGGTGGGCTATTGCAAATGAGTTTTGACATTATAAATTGCTTTACCAATGAAGATATTCTTACATGGTTAACTGCATAGCATACCCAACTATTTAAAATATTATGTCATAATATTATGACATATTATTAAAATATAATGTCAATTCATAATTTGACCAATTGTTCTCAAGGCAGTTCATTGGAGTCTATTTGTCAGATATAGTCCTTAGGTATTTCATTAATAGTGTTTGATTCGTAATGATTAAATGTTGGCTTATTCTCCCTATGTAACTATTAGAAAACCTTCTCTCATGAAATGATATAAAACTATCTTAGGAATGTGTAATAATGCAAAGCATATTGAAAAATTCTGTCTTAACTTAAAAATATTCACTAATGTCACCATTCATTAAAAATAATAACAGACATTAAAAATTTTTGGTGACCGTATTTAATTATTCATTTCCAAGTTTTCCTTAACAAATAGTAATTAGATAGAGGGAAAAGTGTAGGCTGTCGTGTTTGCGACCCCTTTCAGGTACTACAGACAAATCTAAGGCAGATGGTGGTGGGATAGCACCACTCAGCCTTCCTTTGGACCACTGCTAAGTGTGCCATATTCTTGTATATGTGCTATGTTTTGGGCTCAAAAAGAGTGAGTTGAAGGCAATTTAATATTACAGATGCTGCTCTGTTCAGTACTTGTGCATGTATTCACCAAGAAGATTCCAGAAGGCTATGTTTTCCCCGAATTCTCCCATTGCTGCCAGCCTTTCCAATCTCCTCAGTGATCTCCTTTCCAACCTTTCCCCTGACTCCCTCCAGTTGATAGCTTCTTAAGAATTTTAGAATCACATTAAAATTATTTTGGAATATTTTCCAAACTTGAGAGATAATTTAAGAATGCAGATATCATGTATATTAAGGTATCTTTCACTGCAGTCATACCTTTCACTTAGGAATTTTTGTTTCAAGGAGAAGACAACAACAAAAACAGAAGTGAAACAGAAGTGAAAGACCCTTCCAGACAAAACAGATTTACAAATACTTTAGCTTTCTTTTGAGCGAGTTTCTTTTGAAAGTCTGTCTACTGGATGTAGTTGGTTTACATATTCACAGATGAAATGCATCAAATTTTCATGAAGGAAAGAGAAAATGAACAGAAAGAATGGCAGTGAAGAAATACTTCTTATCTGGATTCAACTGTATCTGTACTCGACCAGAAGGTCACTTCCATTAGTATATACCTCAGACAAATATTATGTTATGAGAGGTAGGTTTTTATGAAGGCTCCTCTTCTTGAAATGTAATTATCTTTAGGACAACTCTTGTGATGCCCTGGTCTTTCTCCAGTCCCAACTGCTTTCTCAGCATATATTTATTCAGTATGTTCAAAGACTTATACAATTCTTAAATACATGCTCTGAAATTTAAAATGTTTATACTTTGCAGTTGCAGATACTTTATCTTTCAAATTGCTCTCATGTAAATAAATAAAAATCTACCTGGGAATCCAAATGATGTAGTAAAATGCATTTAATTGAATATGAATCTGACTTTTCATTTGGTGGTTAGCATTTCCCCTTTATTCCTGGCAAGTTTTTTGCTTCTTTATTTTTTTTCCCTCTCATTGCACATGTTGATCCTTTTGAAAAATGAATGTTTGCCAAATCTAGTCTGAGTTGGAAGGGAAGGTGGGGGAGGGTAGATACTAAAAATTCTGTCCAGAAATATTGGCAACTGATTTCCAATGTACAGGTAGGCTACATGCCTGGTTAAGCAGTTAAATTACAATGACACTGATTGATATTATAAATCACGCTCTGAGAAAATGAGTTTTTGAGACTAGTGACACCTAGACTCATTTTTATTTTTCACTTGTATCTTAAGGAAAAAAAGTCAGCACGTGTGGAAGATAATAAAAGTTGTTCTTCCTCTAGTGTGGCCAATTTTTACTTATAACTTTATGCTGTACTCTAGAGACATGAAGCATATCCAGAACTTGATAATTTATTTTAAAATGTAGACAACAACTATAGTAGACTTTATCTGGGATTGGTTTTATAAATGAAGAGAAAAAGATTTTTTTTGTTTGTTTGTTTTTGTTTTGTTTTGTATTTTGGTCTCAAAGTGCCTGATTTGAATCCACAGCAATGACCAAAACATTCTTCCTTTGGTTTGGATATGAAATAAACAATTTCAAGAATTTGAGTGGTTTAATCCATTTCTTATTGAAACAGTATTCTTTCACTGACTTATAACCTGTTTATATGATGTGTCTTTTATAGAGGTGTTCCACGTATGTCAGTACTTGGGTCTGCTACTGTGTGTACATCCTACATGACTGTCAATAAAGAAAGTTCAGCAGGGCAAACATTAAACAGAATTATCAAGTTCAGGGCAGTGAGTTTGTGTGAGAAAAATGAGGCATACAATAAAATTCTGCAAGTCCTTTCAGTATCTTGCCTTCACCAATAAACTGAAGACTTGTGAAAAATATGACTATGCTTTAGACACTGTGAGGAAATATTTAAAAAGAAATTAAACAAGAAACCAGGCGCCTCTAGGTAGAGTAAAAGAAAAACATTAAAATTTCATAATAGTTCTAGAATTTGCTCGATAAATCTACACTGGTATCAGAATAATATCCCAGACAATGAAAGTACTGTGAGCCCTAAGGTTAAGTGAGAGCTTGTAAGGAAAATTATAGCTGCACAAAAACATTGTAGACTTCCAAATTTTAAAGGCATTAAACATTAAGGATAAACACATACTTTGCTCATTTCCTTGGATTAAGTATGGTATTTTAGAAAGGTGTGCACTTTCCCCATTATGCCCATCAAATTTTGAAAACGCAAATTTCAATCTGCATGTAGTCATAAAGAATATTTGACTTGTGTTTATTTGCATGGGTTAAAACAAACCAAAGTACTGAGTATAACTTATGGGAAAAATCTAATTTGTAAGTGTGTTTACATTTCAACTGAAAAGACTTAAAAGAATCATGACACTGTATTCTAGGGTCTTCGTATGTCAACTGTAACTGACTTAATAAGAGAAATATAAATATATTTTTCTGTTTAAAATTTTTGTATTTAAAATCATTAGAGCTGGGCTATCTCCCCACCATTATTGAATTACTATAACTACTGCTTTGGGAGCTAGAATATATTTACTGGTGATTAATTCTCTACTGTATTTTATTCTAAAAAGATCTGGCTGTCATTAAGAAACAACAAAATAACCTCAATTTACAACTCTCCCTTTTATTTTTTAAGACATAAACTTCAATAACTCATAAAGGCTAGAAATAACCTGAAATATATAACTGAGATGTATGCTAATTTAGCCACAACCTGAGACTTAATATAGAAGTGTATTAAACGTGTACTATGAAAAGAGAGATCTAAGAGAGTACTATATAAAATTGGTGGCAAAAAAATTTCAGCCTGCTGCTTGAAAACTTGCTCCCCCCCCACCACCCCCAGAACTTAAATGCCCCACATATCACTGTGCTATGTTAGATGCGTGGCTATAAAATTGTGAAAATGAAGGCTTTTCTGGTAGCAAAAGGGTTAAGTTCTTTTTGCTTTACCAGTTTCAAATTACAATGAGAAGCCTCTTCTTTCCCAGCAGGGTTGTGCTTACATTACTCTTTAGATCTCCCTTGAAGAGGGCTGGTATATTTGTGCCTGCTGGAGGTGGAATTAACAGTTAGAAGGAGAAAGGGATTGAATGGACTTACAGGAAGGTTTTCAAGTAAATTCAGGGAAACACATTTACTTGAATAGTACAACCTTGAGTGTTACTTTACACTAAGACGACACAAAAGATGTTAAAGTTATCACCAAGCTGCCGGACAAATCTATATTCCAACACCAAGGTGCAGATCAGCATAGATCTGTGATTCAGAAATCAGGATTTGTCTTGGAAAGAGCTCAAGGGTTGAGAAGAACTCAAGAGCAAGTGAAGATAACTTTGGGAACTACAGTTTATCAGAAGATCAACTTGCGTTAATCCAAATACCAAAGGCCTGATCATAAATTTATATAGGAATGCATAGGTCATCTGATCAAATAATAATAGCCGTCTTCTGCTACATCAATGCAGCAAAAACTCTTAACAACTGTGGATAATTAGAAATCCAAGTTTCAGCTTTCTTAGAGATAACTACTCTTGACATATTCCAAAATATTTAAAATAGGACAGGAAAATCCGTGAGGATGTTATGTTCAGAAATGTCACTGTCATGAAGAATAGGTAAATTTGTTTTTTCAGCTACTGGGAAAGCGTACCTCCTAGGAACTTTTACATTTTTTTTAAGAGGACAAGAAGGACTAAAAATATCAACTTTTGCTTTTGGACAAAAATGCATCTGACTGTATTTCTACTTAGGAGTATTGTGGGTTTCCTCTGGAGCTGCTGGGTTCTAGTGGGTTATGCAAAAGGAGGTTTGGGAGACAATCATGTCCACTCCAGTTTTATTTATAGAAGACTACGGAACCACGAAAGACGGGAAATACAGAGGGAAATTCTCTCTATCTTGGGTTTGCCTCATAGACCCAGACCATTTTCACCTGGAAAACAAGCTTCCTCTGCACCTCTCTTTATGCTGGACCTATACAATGCTATGGCCAATGAAGAAAATCCTGAAGAATCGGAATACTCAGTGAGGGCATCCTTGGCAGGAGAGGCCAGAGGGGCAAGAAAAGGATACCCAGCTTCTCCCAATGGGTACCCTCGTCGCATACAGTTATCTCGAACGACTCCTCTGACCACCCAGAGCCCTCCTCTAGCCAGCCTACATGATACCAACTTTCTGAATGATGCTGACATGGTCATGAGCTTTGTCAATTTAGGTATGTTGTTCTTTTATTTGTTAAACTCTGCTATTACAAAGTGGAAGTTTTACTAATAGTAAAGTAGCTTCCTGGTAGGTGGTCATGTTTATGTAGAGTCATTTTCTATAACTCTCCTCCAGCTTCTGTTTCCTTTCTCTCACTGAAGCAATGTAAGATTTTGCTTTAGGCAACAAAGTCATACACACACACACACACACGTATGTACGTGTATATATTATATATACATGATTTTTTAAATATGAAAAACTAAAATTAAACACTTATGGTTGGGCAGACTTGGGTCTTTTTAGCTCTTGTTAAAATTTCAACCTTGCTTTAATGTATGAATAAACAGGCAGTAGTCTACAAAAAAGGAAAATTTATGAGGATAGCTATGCTATGGGCACAAAGGTATTAATACAAATAAAAAAGAAACAAGCATTTACAGACTGAAAAGTAAGAGTGACACTCTAAAACATTTTTTGTTAGCAATTTAGCAAACATATAAATATACATAGGTATGCCACCTAAAAACTCTCATTTGCGGGAGATAACTACTGTGAAAATATTAACATGCAATTAACTAAGATCAAATACTATTGTAAGAGATTACTATCAAAGATTTTCAGGGAGAGATTCTGAAATGCTATGAAAAATATTTTGGAAAAGAAGCTTCAAACTAACATTTCTTAACTTCTTAATGATGAAATGATATCCTTCCCATTTGATTATTTCCAGAAGCAAGAGAAATATAAAACATGCTATGTGGTCTTTACCTATGCAAAATTTTCCTTTAAGATGAAAAATGAATTGAAAAATTCTTTAATTAGCAACATTACTAGAGAATACTTTTTTAAATTATATTTTTCCCAATGCTGGTACTTTCATGGTAGTTTTTAAATAGTGACCATATCAAATGGTAAATTAGTGTCCAATATTTTATGTCTCAAAAATATTAAAGAGTTAACACTTCAAAGTGATTTTAAATGGGCTTTAATTAAAAAAAATGTTTTACTCGAGTCTGAAGATGAAAATTTACTATCTTCAGACATTCAAAATATCATAGGATATATTTATTTTTAAAGATACAATTTCATGAACAAATTGAATCAACCTGATAAAATTAGAACCATTTTAATGTAAAAACTTTCAAAACTTTGAAAACTGCAGTCTGCTTTGACATAAAATTGACATGTTTTGTTATACTTAATTAAAACCTTCCTCATATATCTCAAAGAAAATAGTCTTTGAAAAGTCAGATAGCAACAAATTTAAATACATGAATGTTTTTATAATACATGTTGCTTAAAATGCTCTGCTCATTTGCTCTTAGCAATTCTACCATGAAGGATAAGGTGCTTAATAAATCATGTTTCGTGTTACTAGAGACAAAGCTCTCATTATGAAGTTTTAGTAAGTCATCATTGGTTGCCCTAATCAGGTGTTCTGGAGGCCTTTTCTTCTACATATAATTAACAGGTTTCGTTAGGAACTTTCAAGCCATTAAATATGGCTTAATTCTAAATTAGTTTGATTGCTTTTTCCTAGTATAAGTGGTAAATGCACTGTGGCTCATGGTATATTTTACTTTGTTGCAATTTCTAAAGCATTAGTCAATAATTTAAAGGAGTTTTAATATTTTAATAGAAAAATTTCAACCAGCATGATTTACATATTCATAAAATAAAATCATTGAAAAAATTAGTTCAGGTCACGTAAAATCTGACAGGGAGGAATGTGTTATGTACTTTAAAAAACAATAGCTCAGTCATGAATCTGTTCTAAAATATATTTTATTGCAATCAAATATTTTGATCATTCACAAAATAAATATATTTTAGAAAAGAATTAAGCATGATTTTGGAATGAATGTGCCATTACTTTTTATACATTTACACAGAATAAGAAAACCAAAACAATAATAAACAGTTTTATTCGTGACTTCTTGGACCATTTTATCATTAAAGAATACTTACATTTTTTTAAATCAATGAAATTTTGGTTGTATTGTTTGGATATAACAACAAAGCAGCTTGCTAACTATATCGTGAAACACGATTATTCATTTTACTCTGGAGGAATAATATCAGATAAAACCTTCAGGAAATATTTATTTTTATCATGCTTCAACTGCTGAGTAGTGATTTATCTTCAATCATAAACCATACTGGCTTTTTTATTTAATAATTCCAAACTAAATGTCTCACGTGAAATTACTGACAAATTGATTCTGATACTGAGTATTTCTTCGTAGTCTCTGAGGAAAATTGAACCATAATTTTATTTTATCCTTAGACCATGCTTTCTAACATATCCAAAGCTTATAACCAATCACTACCTAGTAAAACGCTTTAACTTCTGTATTTCTTCCATACTAAAATAGCTCAAAGCATACTTAGAAGAGGGAAAAGTGTAATATCATGATTAACTGCATTAAGAATTTCAGTGGTTCTTAATGTAACGTTCATTAACAAATAGTATCTGCCACTTTTATCATGTTCTTAGAAGACTCAGGGGGATTTTATTTATTTATTTATTTATTTATTTATTTATTTATTTATGTGTCTTACAAGATATGTGCATCGTGGGGGCTAAAGGCAAAATACTAAATTAGCAATAGGCAAGGGATTTGTATTGAGGAAGTCACTTGGATGTTTAAATATGTGAAAAGAATCTGTTGACAGTCCCCATAATAAGTGAATTACATTAAAAGGATGTAGCAGTATTCTTTTTATTTATGCTTGTGTGTCATTTTCAAGTCAAGTAATGGATTTTCTACAATTATCTTGTCATTCAGGAAGACATTTTTTCTAACGTTAGTTTTGCTCAAGAACAATTAAAATGAATTTAAAATCTGTATCATATTTAACCAATGAACCGTTTTTTAAAATTTCAGATAAGATTAAATTTGTTTGTTCCTAAGTGAAAAATAGATTAAAACTTCCTAAAAGATAAAAATAAAATGTGAAAAAATTGCCTTAAGGTCAATGTAAACATGTAAATAGGAACACAAACACATTATTTTGACCCTTATGTTGTTTTAGTGATTTGCTCACTTTGAAGAGATAAATATTAATTGCTGTGTGAAGAGAAACTTCTCACTGTATTGGATTCACTATTTTTAGGCCAACTTTTGTCAGTCTCCTACTGTCCAGATTTTATAGGTTTACTCTTCTGCTTTGTCCCTGAAACTGGTGACTATCACAGGCATCTTTACTTAGTCAACACCATGTTATTTTGTTAAGAACAAAAATATCTTTTCGATAAAACTTTTCTTTTTTAACCATCTCTCTTTCAAAAATGTTAAGGATAGTTTATATATCAGATATCTATGCCAATAAAAGGGAAGGTTAGGTAACTTGCTTACAATTTTTAATTATATCTTCTGTTTACATTAAGATAAACACATAGTGTATTTCTAAGGTCTTTAAATTTAGAATGCAATTTTACTTGGAAATCTGGCAAGGGTACAATTAAAATGATGTCTTATTGTAGATGTTTTGAAGGAAATTACAAAAAGCAATAAACAAGGGAAATTTACTTCTGTATTATTCCCTGTCTACGTGTATTTCTCCGACAAAGAAGAATTTGGAGTTTTTTAATGATTTCTCATCGGTTGGATTGGAGTCAAAAACTTTAGGTATATTTCAAGAACATATATTAATTCAAAAGCATGAAAGCACATAAATATGATACCTGATTTTTTAAAATTTTATAACATATTTAGCATGTTATGATATGATGCAGAAAAAAAATACTTTTAGAACTTTAAATTAAACCCTTCTCCCTTTACTTCCCCAAATCATTAAACGGACCTAGTACTGGAAGAAAAAATGCTTATGTTCTCGGTTGACAGCTTTGAAAGACATCATTGATATTTATTGTTGCTTTTGGCTGACTCAAGTGCCCAGTGGACAGGAATTTATGCACAGATCTACCTAAAGATGCCTATCTATGTAGTCTCTCCAACAGGGTTATTAACACTTGTGTAACATAAACATACCCATAAACACAAGATTTTTTTGGGGGGGGGTGACGGGAAAGGAAGAAAGATGATCTAAAACCATTGTAGTACATATTCATGGGTTATACCTGGAATAACAGATACTAACAATGGGTAAAACAGTAATTCTTGAACACCTTTAACTTTTGAAGAGAAAAGAAGTTGCTGAGGGTGGAAATCTCCTTGCTCTATTCTTCAACAACCTTTGGCATCCATAAATGTGACCCAAGGGATTCTTGTTCATTGTCAAATGATGGGCCTGGCCGAAGAGATAGGTGTAATCATATGGTTTAATTAACAGCTTTTTCTCATCTTAATGGTCCTTCACAAATAGCCCAATTTAAAAGTTGAATAAGAAGTAACAGCTGGAAATGAGATGGTATGATACATGAACCCAAAGGGCTTGGGAAGGTATCACCCACCACCTCCAGCTCCCCCTTTTATTCTTCCATTTTTTCAATATTGCCTCCCTCTCTCTTCACCCCCTCCCCTCACATTATTTGGCCTTTCCTGTTTGCTCTTTAGTTCTCTGGTCTCTCTACCTCCAGGCTTTCTTGGCACCCCTCTCCCTACGCCCCCCACCCCTTCCCGAGGTCTGCCTTTGGTCCTTGTTTCTTCATAGCTGGAGGCTTAGATTAGCTGAAAATCAATTAGTTACAGCTTGATCATTTAGGGACAGTCTCCTGTTTCTCTGGTGTTGAGAAGGAAAAGGTTATGATGTGCCAACTGTGGCCTCAACTCATCAGGAGAAAAGCTCCCCAGGGCATCAGGACTTCTCTGGCTGTGGCCATCCCCTGTGATTGTTTCTTCACCACCCTATTCTTCTTTGCCTCCTCACCTCTCCTGGAGGATCCCATTGACAGAATTTAATTGTTTTTGCCTTCCCTACTTTATAGCATAATTAAAATTTAAAAGGGGACATTTAAGGGGAAAGTAAAAAAAAATGAACAAAAATAACACTGATAGAAAATGTAATTCTCTGTTTATAAAACTCCTTAGCTTACATTATTTTTAACACTCGTGTCCCATCTGAGAAGAGATTATTTCCTTTTTTTTTTAATTGAGAAAGAGGATGAGGGAGGATAAAAAGATCAAGGGGAGAGAATAATGAGGATGAAACAGAAAGAAATACGGTAATTTTTTAACAAGCCCTTAAAAGAAAGAGAATGAATGAAATGAGTCACTAGAGGCCGGTCTTTGGGTCGTGCAGGTGGAGGATGTGTTGGGAAATCCTCAGTCTACCTCATACTGACACAGCAGCTAATTCAACATCCCCAACCACATCAGCTCCAGGGGGAAACCCTTTCATCTTTCCACACTAAAATACCGAAGTGGGGAAAAGGGAGGGGGGCTGTGTGTGTGTGTGTACAAGGAGCGTACAGACAGGCTACTCACATTTACAGTCATAAATAATGCAGTGGCTCAGCTTGAAAAAACCACAGGTTAAAGGAAGGGGCTTCCCTGACGCACAGAGAGGGGCTGAGATCAGAGGAGCCACTGAAAGGGTTGGAGCCAAACAATGAATCCCTTGTTCGAAGTCGTATTTATGAGTGCTTCTTTGCACCTTCACTTCATATTTTATTGGCTGGGCTGTGGGGTTTCCCCATTTGCTCATCTCTTAAAATAATACCCTTGGCTGAGATATCCTTTAAAATGCACTAGTCAGCCCTGACAACTGGCTCATTTATTTGGGGGGAAAAGGGAGTCTTGTTGTGATTTTGATGTCCGATTGGGATGTGTAAGATCCAGTTGCCGATCTTAAAGTGATGACAGAAGATGAAAATAATACTTGGGGTATTTACCTGCCTTTCTCAGAGATATTTACGAGAATCCGAGAATCCACGTAATCAAGTAGTAACCCCTGATTTGCGTGAGTCTTGTCTAAACGAGGGCATAAAATTATCACCCAAGAAAGTAGAAACAAAATCTATTAAAGTTTGCAATGCTTAAGAGACATTTCTGATTAGCAAGAAGGATCTTTAGAGGTTTGGGGGAGAAAGGAAAATAACAACCCTCCATAACCAAAGAGAGGAAGGCAGTGAGTTATGTAAACATCACATAAAACTTAAAAACCAAGACGTGTGATTTTACGTAATGTAATTGGTATAGAAACTAAACTGGGATATGTGCTATTTTATAAGTTCTAAGACAGTGAAGACCCCTGTCTTCATAAGGTTGTGGCCTTTATTATTTTTTTAATTTATTTTTTATAAGCAGTAGAGCATTGGTGCTTGCATTAGAAGAAACAACTCTGTGTTGTAGAAATAAAGGAATCTAATTAAATTATCCCTTAGATATTGTGTTTATTTAACTTCTTTCTGGAAGTAAATAACAATATTTATTGTTCTTGTTGTTTATCGGCTATCCCGGAGGTCTTAGGGAATAAAGAATATAGTTTGAGAAAGTCAAGATAACCAGATGTAGATCTCATTTCGATTTTATTCAGAACCAAGAGACCTGTCAAAACCAAAAGATTTATTAGCATTTACAAGCCCCTTCAGCTATTCTTATGCTGTATGATATGAGAAATTCAATTTTATTTGTGAGGCATAGTTTTCTGTCCCTATGGTAACTTTGTGATTAGGCTTCCTATGTAGGAGACATAGTTATTGCTAGAGTCTTAAGTCCGTGGCATATTACTGGACACATGCCTTTAAGGTTTAATTACAGACTAAACCTGATTATATTCCTTTCTGTGTTTCCATCACAGGAGCAGAATAGCATAGAAGAAGCTAGAATACCTGGATTAGAATCCCATATTCCATACTTTGTAGCACTGTGACCTTGGGCAAGTTACTTAAATTCTCTCTGTGCCCCTAGTTCCTTATCTAAAAAGTACCAATAATAATGCCACCTTCCTCTTCCTGTGTGGAGAGGATAAATGAGGTAATAGGCATATAATGTTAAGAATAGCATTTGGAACATAGTGAGACCTCAGGAAATAGCTCTTATTGTTGCTAGAGTTGCATTTGTATCCAGTGTCTGCACTACATCTGCAGGAGTGGCTAAACAGCTTGTGGAGCCCACTGCAAAATAAAAGCGTGGGGCCTCAGTGTTCCAAAATGATCAAGAATTCCAACATAGGGGAAGCAGAGTATAAGCTCAAGTAGGAGGTCCTTCTGAGTGGGGAGTGTGTGCAACTGCACAGGTCACATGCCAGAGAAGATTACATGTTATGACAGCAGGAATCATGTCCTATTCATCCCTTTTTATCCCCAGGGTGTATCAGGGTCCCAGAAAAAAAAAAGAGCCAGCATGAGCAAACTGAGTCATCTAGGAGAGTTTACCTAATGTTGTAATATTTATTGAGTTGTGGGCAGAGATTTCTGGCAAAACGGGATAAATGCGGCACCTGGAACAGCGAGGGAGCCTTCCTTCACTACTTCTGGGCAGGGAGCAGAAACAGTTACCAGAAAACTCAGAGGAGAACTTTAGGGGGATGGTATCCTGACAGGAACTGTAGCCTTTGTGAGAGATGCCATGTAGCCAACCCCTAAAGACTCAGCAGGGAGGGAGACCCAGGAATAAATACCCAGACCACACTTCTTAGCCATGTTTTCTTTGGCCGATCCTCACTGAAAGCCACAGGGCCGTGGAGCCTACTGGTGGAGCTCATGAAAGTCAGCCTCCTGGTGCAGAGAGCAGAGAGATATGGAGAGTGGACCTCGAGGCAGACACTGAAGATATTTGGCACAAATAGATAAATGAATATTAAGTGTTTCATTACTATAAGTTACAGAATCACATCAATTTCAATGCAAGATAATTATATATCTATATAGACATATAGATATATATCTGTGTGTGTCTATATACACACACATGCGTTAATCTTCATCCTACTAATTTATTATAAAATGCAAGAGATAATCATGATTTAGCATGGACATTATTAACTCCACAAGTTGGTGGGGTGGAAAAATGGGCATGGCATGCTGAAAAAATTTTTTAAATTGTATATGGGTCAGTAATTTCATGTGATCTATTAAGATGATTTCAGAGCAAAGTGAATGAAAAACAAAAATCAAAAGTCCAAGGAGATGTAGCACTTTTAGATCACAAAACGAACAGTGGACTGCAGTTGCCAATCAGAAAGCTTAGTGCAGAGAGCACTAGACTACATGCAAATATGCAGAGCAATTGCCGAGCAAATATGAAGAGCGATATATTTTCTCAGTCTTTCCATCTGTTTGTTCTCGATCCTTTGTCGTTCTTCCTGAAGTGACCCATGACTGTGTGCTAAGGCATTGTGAGTTCTGAGTGGAATCACCCGATATCCTTCGTGTTAATGTTTCAGGCAGCAATAATGTTGGGATGAGGGAAATTGGGATGATTGTTGTTCTTAGTTACTACCTTCACTCTCTTCTGGCAGTGTTCTTGTGACTCACAGAGGCAAAATTTACTGGAGGAGCAGGTATTTCTGCTATTTCATTCTCATAAATAACCAACTGCTGAGCCTGGAGGCCCAGAGCCATCCCCCTGCCCTTTAATCACAGACAAGCACAGAGTAGACAACTCCTTTCCAGTATAGCCTATGTTCCCCTTCAAAGCTGCTAAGGATGATAATTTTAACCTGATTTTATGTCTGTAATTATCAAAAGCAGAGGAAGAGAGGGTTCAGCTTGGAAATTGTATAAGCTCCTCTACAAATAACCTTGATGCAGGCATTGAGGACTTATTTAGTCAGGAAGAATGAAGGTCAGCCATTAAATAGCCTTCATGGTTAGTGTTTTGTAGATGCTTTCTTTGCTCAGAGGGAAGAGGCATTACTTAGTTCTTGATCTCTCTCAGAATAGTGTAAATGTAGGTAGGGGCTTTGGAGTCAGACTGGTTTGAAACCCATCTTTGCATACAGTTCCACGTCCTTGAGCAAACTATTTCATTTTACTAAAACTGTTTCCTCATCTGTCAAGTGGAGATCCTAATACAGAATTGTACATAATAAAGTAAGGTTGGAGGCCTTTAAGACTACATGAAAAAAGTACTCAATTAACAGTCCCCACTCCTACTACAACTACTTCTACTAGAGTCTATGGTGTTCTTTTAAAAAAAATTTGTTTAATGTTTAGTTATTTTTGAGACCGAGAGAGACAGAGCATGAGCAGGGGAGGGGTAGAGAGAGAGGGAGAGAGAGAATCCCAAGCAGGCTCTGCACTGCCAATGTGGAGCCTGACTTGGGCTGGGTCTCATGAATCATTAGACCTGAACTCGATCTCGTGGAGTTGGATCCTTAACTGACTGAGCCATCAGGTGCCCCAGGGACCCTGTCTCTCAGTTGACTGTTGACAGACTGTATTCTTCCCTCATCAGGTTGTCTTGGAAAAAAAAAAAAAACAACAGGTGAGTCCCTGAGAGAGCCAAAAGGTAACTGTGGGGTTTCCCTTTGAGGACCCAGAGACAACATTTTCTGTGATGTGCTACCTAAAAGTGCTTTTCATGATACCTTTGGCCAGATTCTTAGAATGAACCCATGGTTTTACTTTAGTTCCAGATATTACCTATTCTATTTTTTGTTTGTTATGGGGAAGAGGAAGCTGATTGCAGGCTAAAGTAATAATAAACAATTAGAAAATATTTGGTTGGGAAGACATGGGCACTCTCTAAAAGGCCCTTTGAAAGAAGGGGAGAAAAATCTTGAAGGGTTTTAATGCTTATTTTCATAAGTCAACCTGTTTTTTTTAGTTTTAATGTTTTAAAAAGTTGATCTATGTTGAAAATCTTGGTGAATAAACTCCTCAACTCTAAACAGAAAAGCCACTCTGTTCAAATAATTACTTAATCCAGGAACTTTTTGTATTGTATATAACTCAAATCATGTTTGAATGTATGTTTTTCTGATTCGTAGCTGTTCACATTACTATTTGCATTATTATTATCATTTTATTTCTACTTAATACTTTAAGTAGAAATTTAGCTTTTAGTATTTTAGTATTTAGCTTTAAGTATTTTGACATTCCTAAACTATTTGTTTGGGCTGTTTATTTTTTTTCAGACGACAGTCACTTCTTTTTATTACTTTTCTTGAATTGCGTTCTGTGATATTTTGAAGCAGGATGGAAACTTATGAGTTTGATCTGAAAAGTCAAACAAAAGGCATATGTGTTTATAATATCCATATTATAAAGTCATCACACTGACTTTTGTATTTTATATAATACATTGAGTGGAAAAATATGAATTTTTTTGTTATTTGATAGCTTGCTGAAAGATGGTCTTTGTTAACTTTTTAATTATGATGAGTAAAGTTCTTAAAAAAAAAGTTCTAACTATATATATTGACCTATTAAAATCAACATATAAGATTTTTCTCTTCCCTACTGCCATGTCAAAACATTTACCATTCTACCGTTACCTTTCACTTTGAGGAAGAATTTATTGGAATTAAGCAAACCACTATCATTCTGGTGTGTATGTATGTGATACATTTAAAGTATATGACATTGTCACGTATATATAGTTTTAAGTTATAGTATAGTTGTAGCAGTAGTAATTAAAGCCACAAAAACAGCAATAAATATATAATTACTATGCCAGAAACTGGACTGAGTGATTGGCATGCATTATGTTAATTAATTTGCATCTCAATCATATGCATAAATATTTTTCTATTCCTGTTTTGTTGATGTGAAAGTTGAGACTTCATCAGAGGTTAAATAACTTACAAAGGTCACCCAACTGCTAAATGGTAGAATCAGTACTGGAACCATGATGTGTCTGGCTACTACTTTTTAGCTTGGAAACCCACTTCTGAAAACTAGAAAAACAGTGCAACTTTTAATAACAAGAACAATAATGGTTTCTCCCTCTTGAAAGCATTTTTGTGTACAATACGTAGTTTTATCTGGATCGCTGCAGCGTATGGCACTTGAAGAAGTAGATGTGATTCCACAGTATATAACATCTCTGGAAACCTGAATTCTGACAGGTCGTTCATTCAGCCATTTGACAAATATAAGCTGATTACCTACTATTGGGCCAGGCACTGTGCGAAAGACTGTGCCTCTTTTACTGCCAAGATCACGAGGCAAGAGGAACAAGGTCTAGGCCCAGAATCCCTGATTCTTATGCCAGGATTTTTTTGCTCAATATCACATACTTTGAAAAAAATCCACACAAAAATTCCAGTACCAAGTAAAATGAAAAGCACTAGCAAACCTTATCTGAAAGAATATGTCTTGTTATTTAAATAGCCAGGTGTATATTTAGAAAACATTTTCCAAATCTTAATCCCTTTAAATGAATTTAAATTTTTTTTAATGTTTATTTTTATTTTTGAGAGAGACAGAGACAGAATGCGAGTGGGTTGGGACAGAGAGAGGGGGGGACACAGAATCTGAAACAGGCTCCAGACTCTGAGCTGTCAGCACAGAGCCCGACGCGGGGCTTGAACTCATGAGCTGCGAGATCATGACCTGAGCTGAAGTCGGATGCTCAATCGACTGAGCCACCCAGGCGCTCCTAAATGAATTTAAAATAAATAGATAAAAGCCTGTTACCAGCAAGCAGAACCTAAGGAAGACTTTTAGTCCAAAAGACATAGAACAAAGGTAGAACCAAGCTTCAGCAAAGCATAGGGGCTTTTTCAGAAATCTGTGTTTGTAGCTATAGGGCTTTATCAATATGGAGGCTCCAGTGATTTTAAAGGTGAATCGAAAAGCTCTGGATGCTTCCTGCATATCCTGGAGCATGAGTTTGGCTTAAACACTCATTATTTATTTGTGTTGTACTGAGGATATAAGGGTAAAATGTCATACAATTTTTCAAAATTAAGTTGTTTGATCTTGTCTAAATCTTGATCCCTGACCTTACCTTACTTCTTCAATGGTGTGCTAACAAGGTTGTGTTCTGTGTATACTTAACTGTTACTGTGCATGATGTGGATTCAAGTTATAGTAAGAGTGAAGGGAGACACATTTTCTAATATAGAAACTGGTAGAGAGTTCCAAGAATTGGTATAAAGGCCTCTTTGATACATTGCTTTCAATTTACTCAGGATATTAGGCATTAGGCAATTATTACTTCAAGTTTGAAGTGATTATGGAGGAAAAAAAAACAGACTAATGTTTTATAACTGTGTTACTCTTTACCAACAGTCTGCTGTAACTGTGAAGTAAATGTTGCAGCAAAATCAGATCTAACTCTGCTGGTACTCCAACACAGTTATTGGTGTTTACCTATCAGTTGATACAAACAAACCGCCAGATTATCCAAGTGAAATAATAATAGAACTGAAGATGTGCAATGAGTTCTGCTCTACTTGGAATTCACTGTCTTCCACAGGTAGCATGTATCTGGTGTGAATGAAATACAAGACAGGGCACTAACAGTATTTCAAGTGTTAACTCATTTTATTCTCACAAAAAGATCCTACTTTAGAGATGAGGAAAGTAAGACCCAGCGATGTTAAGTCTAGTCCAAAGTCCTACATCTTGTAAGAGGAGGAAGTGAATTCAGAGTCCAAGCT
Source organism: Acinonyx jubatus (assembly GCF_027475565.1). Taxonomy (NCBI): domain Eukaryota; kingdom Metazoa; phylum Chordata; class Mammalia; order Carnivora; family Felidae; genus Acinonyx; species Acinonyx jubatus. The sequence continues at coordinate 97,323,703 of NC_069385.1, forward strand.
ATCACTGCTCTGCTTTGTTACCTTTGTGAATGTAATTGGGAAGGCTGCCATTGGGACATTGTTTCAACTCTTTGTAAAGTTCTTTATATTTCCCCAACATTTTGTGCATTGGGTTTGGAATATTTTCACTTCATTAGTAATGCTTTATATTTAAAAAAATTTTAATATTTATTCTTGAGAGAGAGAAAGAGAGACACAGAGAGACAGAGTGCGAGTGGGTGAGGGGCAGAGAGAGAGGGAGATAGAATCTGAAGCAGGATCCAGGCTCTGAGCTGTCAGCACAGAGCCTGATGCACGGCTCAAACCCATGAATCGTGAGATCATGACCTGAGTCAAAGTTGGACGCTTAACCAACTGAGCCATCCAGGTGTCCCGGTAACGCTTTATATTTTTATAGAAAATTACTGAATAGTGAGTTTAACCAAGAGTCTTATCCCTGGAGTTGGGTTCCTACAGAACTTCTAAACTGATGTGCTGTGGCCTCTTGAAGGAGGCAAATATTCACAATACTCACAGGCAGAGGGGCAAGCAGCACTTAGCAGGCACCAACGGTACTGACCTTGGTGCCATGGAACCAACTGAGGGAAGGAAAGGTGGTCTGTGTTGATTCCCAACTTCAAAAGATAGACTTGGCATGAACGGGGGTAAAATAACAACATTAGCAAAACAGAAGAGAGGCAGAATATCAAAACTGCAAACAGTAAAAGACCTCAAAAGCTGGGGTTGAGGCTTGAAGCAAACTGATAGTGGGCTCATTTAGATGCTGGAAAGCTGCCAACCTGCTAACCAGTATTGAAGCCACCTAAGCAACCTGTCCTGCAGACTAGTATGAGTGTCCTTGGTCCACTGTTTCAGACCCAAGCCTGGACTGGCCAGAGAGTCTCCTGAGAAGACTATGAAAGTGGAACTTGGGCTATAGGACGCCCTACAAATTAGAAAATTCTTCTTGCTATAGATAGAAACTCTGGCACTTAGACTGTGCTTCATCCTACTAGTTATGGCTGAATTCTTTGTGTTCTATGCAACATCGAACTCTCCACTTCTAATGCACATCTCTTGATCTGTAGCAGCTACGACCCTATCTGTTACACGTGTGGAGTCAGCTTCTTTCTCACAGCTCACTCATTTCCCACTCACCACACAAAAGCTAAGTCTATTCTTTCTGCTCTTCTGGTATATTATGAAGTAAAGACTAAGGCCTTGGGATAATTTTTTTTTTCCAAGAGGAAATATTTTTGGGCTGACTACATTTCTCAGAACAAAATGATACAGCTTATGAGGACAATTCATTTTCAGCTCCCCTCAGCTCTCAATACCAGGCAAGGAAATTCAAGAGGAACTGTAAAAAGCAGGTTTCATAGTTAATATATCAACTTCCAGGTGAACAAATGAGGACTCATCTCTGCTTTGCAAAACAAGCCAAGAGGCAGCTGCAGAATAAAGACGAGCATTTAGGATGTCATCTGCTACCCTAACAATTCTGTTTTCTTTCTCACTTTCTCTATTTGCCTTTACCTAACCACACCTACGCAATCTAGGTATAACCTGATTGTAATGTAATGAGTGTAAGTGATCTCAGTATCTGATTTCTAATTACTTAGGCTGAGATGTACTTAGAAAGACATATGATAAAATTATCGCTTATGAATAGGTCAAAAATTTAACTTTCATTCAACTAACTTCCTTGACACGTAATAACTCAAACACATGGTAACTCATAATTATTTAAATCTCTTGGGCACTTCAATCATGATCAGAATTCTTTGTCAATATTTCCTAAAGTGGATCTCATTGAAAGCACTTCCGCATCTTCTTAAGAGGTGTTATCTGAAATTTTATAGTCAACTTAGTTTGAGCCCTGCTGAGAAACCATAATTGAATAGGTTTTGTTTTTTTCCAAGAGGAGACTTCTCAGTATCTTTCTTATGCTGATTAGCTTTGTGATTCTCTGCAAGGAGGACATGGTTTTGTGGTTTCACCGGAGCCTTAGACCCTGGAACTCCCCTAACAGCCCCATGATTTGCCTACTGTTACAGGGAACGCACTCTGAGAAACACTCTTCCATGTGGAAATACTATTTTATAAAAGCCGTTTTGGAAATATGGAAAACAGAGCATTACAACCATATGATTTGTTGACACTGTGGTCATTTTATATCCAAATTAAAAAGAAATTGGAAAGACATTTTAATTCCACTGTCTAGAACCAAATATTGTTTATATTTTTATATATTTCCTTCTATTCTTTAAAAATATACCTTTTACATCAGGTTGAACCTATTTATGTAATGTGTTGTACCCTTAGTTTGCTCTTCAATTTTTATGTATTTTTATTTATTTTTTTTTTTTTTACTCTTTAAGTATTATTGATATAAAGTGTTATATTAGTTTCAGGTGCACAATATGGTGATTGATGATTCTTTTTTTTTTGTTTTTTAAGTTTATTTATTTTGAGAGAAAGAGGGAGAACCAGTGGGTGAAGGGCAGGGAATGAGGGAGAGGGAGAGGGAAAATCCCAACCAGGCTCCGGCTGTCCTCTTAACACAGAGCCTGAGGCAGGGCTCAATCTCAGGAACTGCAAGATCATGACCTGAGCGGAAACCAAGAGTCCGGCGCTTAATGGACTGAGCCACCCAGGCACCCCTAGGTCTCACTTTTTAGGTCTTTAATTCATTCTGAGTTTAATTTTGTGTATGGTATAAGAAAGAGGTCCAGTTTTATTCTTTTGCAAGTAGCTGTCCAGTTCTCCCAGAGCCACTTATTGAACAGACTGTCTTTTCCACATTGTATATTCTTACCACCTTTGTCATAGATTAATTGACCACATAAGCATGGATTTATTTCTGAGCCCTTAGATTGTTCTTGATTTTTAGTATATGACTTTTCTCATTTGTTCATTTGCTCTTTATGAGCACATATTTTATGAGCACATTTTTAATGACAAATATTATTTCACCTGAATAATTTACCAGTTATATAAACATTCTTTAATTATAGAGCATGCAATTTTTCTACTTTTTACTATCATATACTCCGTTGTAATGTATATCTTTATGAGTTTTGTAAACATTGCTGACAATATCTGATCATTTCCTTAAGATCTGTTCCTACAAAGTGAATTATTAGAACAAACGGTATTATTTTTCAAATCTCCTGAAATATATTACTAATTTTTTTTAGTAAATTTGTTTCTTTTATATGTGCACCTACAAGTAAATGTTAGTGCTATTTTATCAGACGAAACCTAAATTAAATATGACATTTATATTCTTAATAATTGAAAACTTATATTTTTTAAAATTTGTATTTCTTCTGAGTTTTTTTTTTAACATGTCTATTAGCCATTTATGTTTTGTCTTTGGGAAGTTCTATGCTATTTTTGTTCTCTCTCTCTCTCTCTCTCTCTCTTTTTTTTTTTTTTTTTGTCCTATTTCATCGTTGCTCATGCTTAGGAATTCCTCCTAGGATTAGATATTTAAGAATTATTCACCTTTTCCCCATTTTTATGCCTGATTTCTTACTTTTCCCCCACTTGTAATTTACATATAGCAGTCACATAAAAACATTTTCAGATAATTAAGAGTTTGTAAAACGTATCTCCCACATTCCATTTTGGAAAGAATTGCTCACAGCCATGCTGTGGCAGATTACTGAAATAGAAATTAAGAAGAATGGGGAATTCATAGTCTTCGAGGAGACACATTCTTAGAATTAAAATCAGCTGAGCAAATGGATTTGCTCTAAATAAACTTATGCCCAAATGATCTGTAATTTAATTATAGAACATGCAGACACCTATGACCTATGAGCATTTGGAATGCAGGAGTGTCATAAGTATCTCATTGATTATATTACTTTAAAGGTACATTTTGGGATCAGAGGGAAGGAGTACTAAGTAAATACACATATTATTTTTTGACCTATCAGCAATTGCCAACATTTAGCCATAAATTACACTGTTTCTAGTTTAGTATCCTAGTCTGAGTTTTGAGTCTAAGCCTTATTTACAGAATCCCAAGATATTTCAGCATCACTTTTTGTCATCAGCAGTTATTTAAATGATCACAGTCATGCAGAATATTCACAACCCACTTTCATCACCTTGACCTCTTTCGCACCTTCCAGGTTGATAGCTACATCTGAGGTTATGGAAGAGTGCCAGGGTATACCTGCATTTTTGTCTTGGCTAAATCTGGTCTCTAAATCATGTTTCTTCATTATACATGTTCATCATTTTATCAACCTCTCTTAGCTTTGAGAAGCTTTCTATCATACATATAATAAACTTTTTGAGTTTAATACTGTAACATAGTGTAGTTTTAAAAAAATTATTTAAGAAACAAAAGTGAACATTTAGATATGATTGTGTATTAACTACAGAAGGAACTCAACCAAAGCAACTCAAATAATTAGATAAATTCTGAAGCAAGGAATGAAGTGTATCAGGGCTATACAAGTAGATGAAAGCAAGTGTCAGAATTTCATAATAGCAAGTCTAGAATTCAAGGAAAAGTGAATGGCATGAACAGAACCAGTCACTATGATCATAAACTATTTAAAACTCAAGAAAGCTTTAGCACTGTTCTTTATATGAAAGTAATAAATCAAAATGTATAAAACATCAATTTCTGAAAGTATGTGTGAAAATTTGTGGAAACAAAATTGTAGTATGAAATCTTATCACACATTTAAAACTGCATAGTAAAGCACACAGACAAATGTAAAGTAATGTACTTGAATAATGTAATCAGTGAAGTTGAATTAATTGACACACCTCAAGAATTGCACTTTGAAATACATTGACACATGTTAAATGGTGTAAATACATACCTTTTTTTTTTATTCTATGGTATGTTTTAGAAAAAACACTAATCAGATAATATATAAATGTTAAAATATTACAGAGACAACTGCATGGCTTTGTCAGTTGAGCATCAGGCTCTTGATTTTGCCTCAGGTCATGATCCCACGCGTCAGGCTCTGTGCTGCTTAAGATTCTCTCTCTCTTCCTCTGCTCATGAATACATGCCCTTTCTCTCAAATAAAAAATTATAGAAGTTATAGATAGCCAAGAAACAAAACCATTTTCAACATTATCAGTTATTAGGAAAATACTAATTAAAAGCACAATCAGATACCACTACATGTCACAGAAATGGCTAAGATGGAAAATGGAAAAAAAAAAAAAGTCAACCAATTCTGGCAAGGATGTAGAGCTGTCATAAATTGCTGGTTAGGAATGCAAAATGATACAGCCAGTTTAAAAAAAATCATGGCATTTGTATTTTATATTCATATATGTATATTACACATATACTTGCCATTGTGATCCAGAAATCTCACTTCTAGGTATTTACCCCAGAGCAATGAAATCTTATGTCACACAAAAACTTGTACATATGTTTATAAAAGCTCTATTCATAATTACCTAAAAGTAGAAAGAATTAAATGTCTTTCCATAGCTGAATGGTTAAACAAATAGCTGTACTTTCATTCAATGAAATTCTCAACAATAAAAAGGAGAGAACTGTTGATATGTGCTAAAACAGATAAATCTAAAATACATTTTGCTAAGTGAGAAATATCGGACCCAAAAGATTACATATTGTATGATTTCCTATTATGAAGTTCTAGATAAAGCAAAACTCAAGAGACGGAGAACAGATGAGTATTTGCCATGGATTAAACATAGGCAAGGGATTGACTACTATGGAGCTGCAGGACTGTGATGGAAGTATCCTGTATCTAATTGTCATGGTGGTCACAGAACTCTGCATTTGCCAAAAGACCTAATATCCTGTTTCATGTGTAAAAGTAAATTACAAGGGATGCCTGGCTGGCTCAGTGTGTAAAGCATGTGACTCTTGATTTCAGGGTCCTGAGTTCAAGCCTTGTGTTGAGTGTAGTGCTTACTTTAAAAAAATAAAAAGAGGTAGGCATTTCATATGTCTTATTTGCAATTACTCATAAAATATATAACTTTAAAAAATACATCTTTTGGCTAAATTAAGAGAGGAATTAAATGTTTAAGGAATAAGATTTAGGAAATACCATACATGAAAATTTACTAAAACCTAACAGTGGTTGCCAAAGCTAATCTCAGTGATAAGTTCATGCCTTTAGAGCTTGTGTACTCAAAGAAAAAGATGACAAATATAGATTAATAAATTAAACATTCTATTCAACATAATAGATCTTAGAGGATGACATATAGAAATAGAAACAAAATTTACTGAATGAGAAAAAAAATCTGTAGAAGTAATATAGCTAAGAGCTGTTAATTCAAAGGACCAAGTAATCAGCAAACTTCTGGCAAATATGATCAAAATAGTAAGGAACAAAAATAATAAAAAGATAAATGATATATAATTATAAATATTTATTTAACACTTTATAGAAGACTACATTAACTCTATGCTAATAAGTTGAAAATCTCAGTGAGGTACTTCTGGTACTTCTCAGTGAGGAATGAGAAACATAAGTAAGTCAACAACATTGGTAGTTATTAAAAATTTGATCATGGCCCTGTAGAAATTTTTAATAAATTAATAAACTTGGCTAAGAAAATAGGAAAAAGAGATCATTTATAACATGGCAGAAATCTTAATTAAAATTGCTTGCAAATCAAAATTAAGAATCCTGTAGCAAAGTCTTAATTAAAATACTTGCAAAATGAAATTAAGTGTAAGCTTAAATAGTCATTTATCTTTACCATTTGAATTTGATCCTGGAAATGAAAGGATGATTTGGTATCAGGGAATCTGTCAATTTAATAAATTATATTATCTTGATTGATGGCATACCTATAATACTAGACACTCAGAATAGATCATTTTAATATTCTCTATGTGATAGATTTTATTTTCTATAATAATCATGAAATGAATCCAGTAAAATAAGACCACAAAAAATACAGTAAAATTTTATTGAATGAGATATATACACGTGTTCATATGTATGTATGTCAATAAAATAATTTAAAATTACATATAAGAAAAGAGGTACTAAATCAACATTCATAAATTATATTAGTACATTTTTTTAAAAAATGGAAATAAAAATACCAATGTCAGCATATTGGTCAAAGATGTAAGAAATAACCTTAGTGTTTCTGTTTTCAAGTCTTCTGTAAATTTGTCAATGATTTTGTTAAAAACTATCTTTATTTGCATTCAGCAACAGTACCACCATTTTTGTTAATTTGTTTTCACTGTTTCTTGATCAATGAATAATTTTTATAAATTTAACTTTGACAAGTTCCTTTTTCCTACAGCAACAGATATGCAAATAGTTAAGGAAAGTCTTAAACATATGGTTAAATTTGTTTGAGATCCACAAAAAACCCATTCCGCCTTTCTAGAAATTGCAATACTGTCTATCTGTGTTTCCTTGGATTACTTCTAGTGGCTTTCAAAAATTGTCATGTTTGAAAATTTCCTGCTGAAATATCCTCACCAGAAAATTCATAGTAAAATTCTGTTGTATTTGGTAAAAACTTCTGAGGTTGATAATGGTTCAGAATTGTTTGAGCTTGCTCTGGATGCTATTTTTGTGGCCAAGTCATGTGACACTACATATTTCTGCATTTAAACAGATTAGGTATAAATAATGAAAGCACAGTGATTATAGAGGAAAAATATAAGCAAACTTAAGTTCTTACCCATGTGCATCGAGGTCGACTATATAACCAACAGTTCTTTATATTAACTTGCAAATGATACAGTGTTTATTAAAGGATAAATAATAAAAAGTGCTAATTTGAAGCTTACATATGTATTATGAAAACACAACAGTAACAACAGCAATTTTTTGAACTTTGATCAACACAAAATTATTTCTTTGAGGAATATTTTATCACTGACACTGTTTAGAATTGCTGAGGTCTGGTGATAATAAAAAGCAGAGTAACTTATAGTTGGTTGCATTATTGTCTTTAATGAATCCCTTTCTTCCCTGGCTTTGGTGTGGATTGTTCAAACTGCCTACTCTTGGGACACCAATGATCTTAACAGAAAGTTAATGGAGTACAATGAAATTCAATTCTTGATCCTGTTGGAGAGAGAAAACTAGGTATGTAGAGATATTTTAGTCACATGGTGAAACTTCCACAAATTGATAGCAAATATTTTAACATTAAAACCTGTCTATGAAAAACAAAACAAAACAAACTAAACAACAAAACAACAGTATCATCATCAATATTTAACAGGTCTAGGGGGCTTGGGTGGCCCAGTCGGTTTGAGTGCCAACTTTGGCTCAGGTCATGATTTCATGGTTTGTGAGTTGGAGCCCGCATTGGGCTCTTTGCTGACAGCTCAGAGCCTGGAGCCTGCTTCAGATTCTGTGTCTCCTCTCTCTCTGCCCCTTCCCCACTTGTGCACTGTATCTCTCTCAAAAATAAAATAAACATTAAAATTAAAAAAAAATAATTAACAAGTCTGAAAGTTCTGAAAAATGCAACAAGTCTAACTACACATAATTAACATTATCATTTATTTTGGAATCAACTGAAAAGGTACTAAAATAGATCGGTTTGGCTAAATGAGCATACATAATCCTAAAACTAAAAACACACAGATTTCTTGAACATAAACAACCAGTTTAAAACTCTGATGAAAAAATTACACCCCAGTGACAGTAGAAAAGTAAAATCAAGCACTAACTTAAAGACATAAAAAGTTTAATAGGAACCCTTAGCAAGAACATGTACAACCTTTATTTACTTATTTTTAAAATGTATTTATTTAAATTCAGTTAGTTTACATATAGTGTAGTATTGGTTTGAGGAGAAGAACTCAGTGTTTCATCACTTACATATGACAATAAATAAACATTAAAAAAAAGAAACACTACCATGCATAAAAATTTAATATATAATAAATGCCTATTTAGAAGTAAAAAGAGACAATGTTTATTAGTTACTTAAGATATATTTTGACAGATGACATTGTATTAGTTTTAGTTGCACAGCATGATTTTCATATATGTATACATTGTGAAATGATTACCGTGATACATTTAGTTAACCTCTGTCACCACATGTAGTTACACATTTTTTCGTGTGTGATGAGAATTTTTATGATCTATACTTATAGCAACTTTTAAATATACAATATAGTATTGTTAACTATAGTCATCATGCAGTGCAGGTGAACATTTATTTTGAAGGATTCATTAGGGGAAAAAGTTCTACTATTAATGGAAATGGAAAAAATCTTGGAAAAAAGATAGCTGGTTTTCACTATATCACAAATGAGCATTTTTCCCACATAAGAAAAGGAGAATAGAATTTGAAGATCAATATCAGTTGGATAAAAAATTTGTGACAAACACAAAATATAAATATTACAAATTAAATGTATAGTGAGCTTACATAAATTAGCATAAGCACAGGACTCTAATAAATAAAAGCAGGGAGTTTAATAGAGATATGGATCAAACCACTGTTAAGGAATATGCAACTACTTATGCGTATGTTTTGAAAATCTATCACAGAATTCCTGAGAAGAAAGGAAACAACCTCCTCCCAAGAAAGCTTAATCTCTGGGAGTTAAATTTATAGTGATTTACTAATTTTTTTCTTTATATGTGCTGCTATTTTTCAAAATCATATATAATGAATATGTATTTTTATCATTAGACATATGTCATTAAAATACCTACATCAAAATTTCTTTACTTTCTATATTTCATATAAATTCCAGAATTTTCTGCATGCCTTCCATTTTTCTTTATTGAGCAACTATTACGTACAAAACAAGATTTGTATATAACATGCTTCCTGAATTGGATCAATTTAAATATAGTGAGGGTAGATAGATACACAAACAGAACAATTTTCCAAATTTTCTTATTAAGAAATGCATGGCAAAATAAAAAAATTATCCTTAATTTTTTCTTTTGGCAATGGGAGGTATGAAAATCTGGGTGAAGGCCTTTTTTTTTTCTGAATTTACTGGAAAATTAATAGAATCATCAACTCTCTTATTGGTTCATGAAGTCAAGATATTTTTGCAATGAAATATACTTCTTAAAATCTGATATAGCCCAAACTTAAAAAAAAAGAGTTTTCATACTTTTTAAGGCCTATTTCCTGAGATTTACCAGAGGAAACAGGTAGAATTCTTATCAGATGCTTCTTATGACATTTGTCAGATAAAGAACACTACAGCCATGACTAGTGTTTAAAATTAATAAGTAATTTTTGTAATAGTTGATCCTTTTAAGTTGTTTTTTACTTTTTCTCAAAATTATACACGCACGTGTTTTAAATCATGATATGAAGATTTGTTAAGAAAAATAAGAAGTACTCTCTATTTTCAAAGCCCACAGATTCCTTTAAAGTTTGGTGACTGTGCTACCCATACCCCTCTTGAGAAATGTTCCAATAATATTCCTTGGGGTTGGAAACTGCTTTCCATACCCCTTCCAGAAGTATTACCACCCCTTACTTCCAAGAAAGGACTGGCTTTGGACCCCCTCCATGGTCTTGGGAAATCTTTCTGTTCTGCCTTGCTGCCCCCACCTCTTTTCCCTCAAAAGGGTTAGCCTCTCTCTCCATCTCTGAAGTACTCAGCATAATCCCCTCAATGACATTAAGTTATAGACATAAAAAAAGCCAGGAAGGGAGGTTGCCTACAGGCCACCTCTGCTTTCTATCATAGAACTTAATCAGCCCCCGAAAGAAAAGATAGCACAAAGACGTATCTTGTGCTTGGAATGGGGAAAGGAAAATTAAGAGAAGAAAATTATAAACAGCTTTCCTTGTCCTTATTCTATTAAAACAGTCAAAGATGCAGCAAACCACAACACTGACAGTGCATGTCACTATGCACTCTATGATATATATAGAACTATGGGACACAAAACCTCCTTAAGGAGTTTATAATCTGTTAGATTAAAACAATAATTTTGGAAATGAGCACCTATTACTATATACTTGCTTTGCATCCACCAAATGCTGGATGCTGTACATTCATTTTATCATTTCAACCGCTCTACACCCTGTGAGGTGAATCCTGTTTATTATGTCCCATTTGCAGATGAGGAAGTTGGGGCTTGGAGAGGCTAAATAAATGGGCAAAGTCACACAACTAGTAAGTTAAGAAGAGGAAGGTGGAACTTATTCTGTTAACCACCATATCAGACAGCTTCCAGATATACATTTAGTAGATGCTGAATAAATATTTAATGGATGAATTTATGATAACAAATAGTTTTTATAGCAGTGCTGCTGTCAAAAAATAAACATTTTTGCAAGAGAGCTTTTGTTGGAAAAGAGCATGATCACTGAGAGCAGATGGAGAAGGGGTGGTGGAAAACATGTGCACAGAATAAGGCTCATATTGGATAAGGTTGACATTGGATAGAATTTGGGACTGCAGATATCTGTGGGATGGAGTAACAGCTTGAGTAGTGTGAGGATATAGGAGTTTGCATATATAATTGGGATCCAGCACTCCTGCTTAGGGAGTTATGAGGAAGAATGTTGGATATGCTTATATAAAGTCAATAATGCATATATATAATCTATAAGTGGATATATGTATGTATGAATGTATATACACGTGTATATATGTGTGTATATATAAATATATATGTGTGTATATATATATATATTTTTTTTTTTTCATGTAAAGTAAAAATAGTTAACTTTTATATATGGCTTGCTATTCACCAGGCCCATTCTAAGCAATTTATATCTATTATCTCGTGTAATCTTCAACAAAAATATTTACGATAAATACTATTATAGTCCCCATTTTACAGTTTAATTAAATAAAATATACAAAAGTTTAGTCAAAGTTGTACCACTAGTAAAAGGCAGCTGGGATTAGAGTCCAGGTCATCCAAAATAGATGATATATTAGAGACAAACTTGAAGTTTTGCTCTAGATAAAAAAACAGAAGAAAAACAGCACCAGCAGATTTTGACAATTGCCATGTATACTGTGAAAGGCTCCAAAATGTTCTTTGACCCTAAATTCAGGAGGAATCAATCTGATAGGCCCACCGGAATGCAATGCAAATTTAGACTTTATTAATAGATGATCAAAAGTAAGGTAGAAATAGTCCTATTCTTATCATTGGTCAGATAAATGTGGGATTGTTTTCATTATTCCTAGCCCCTATTATTTAAAAGACATGCAGAGAAAATTCAGTAGGTTCATGTGAGGTGAATAAAGGTTGTGAGGGTGTTCTAAACCATTTAATTAGTTCAGGAACACTTGGAAGGAAATCTATAAGCTTTCCATCACACAGAATTATATCTGAACTCCTTATTCTGCCTTACAAGTTTCCAAGTAATTCAGTTTCTGGCTAGCTCTCCTACAGTTTTTTCTAACTCTTCCTGCAGTTCTGGTTGGCTCATTTGCTTGTCATCAAACAAGCCAACGCCTGCCAACATCCTGCCTCAGGGCCTTTGCACCTGTCACCCACACTGCCTAAATGTTCTTCTCCTATGTATGTATGTATGTGACTTACTCTCACTTTTCTAAATTTCCACTTCCTCAGAGAGTCCTTCCTCAGTCAACTTATCCAAGATAGTATCCATATTATTCTTTCCTCTTCTGCTGATGTGAATGTAGGCATGTATGCATCCATAATGTGGTACTTATACCATCTGATGTTGTTTATCCATCCATCACTTCTTAGTCATTGTTATCACGGTTTTCATCACTAGACTATGAACTCCTTAAGGACAGGAATTTGTCAAGTTTGTTCATTGCTGTACACCCAATCCCCAAAACTGTGTCTGGCACGTTGTAGGCTCACAGTAAATATTTATTGAAGGAACAAATGATGACCATTTAGCCTAGAGAAGGGAAAAATGCAGCGTGGCTAATAATTATTATCATATACTTGAATTGAGCTTGCATAGAAGTATGGCTAGACATAATATGGAATAGCCCTGAATTACTGGTAATCACACTTGAGCTCAAGATGAGGGAGTATTTCGTAACAGTCCCAATTTTGCAGAGATTAAGTAGAGTCTCAAGGTAGTGTTCCTTCCCTGTGATGAAAGGCACTCAAGTAGCATCTGCTTAATTTCTTAGTGAAGATCTAGAGGGGATCGTGTGCAGACTAGATGAACTTTGAGAACAGGTTTATCTCTGCTTTCTTTCCTAACCAAAGAGAAGAGAAAAATGACCCCTGCAGCGTCTTTTGTCCCGCTCGATGTGTGGCTCATATTCAGAATCATAACATTTTAGGGCTGACAGACACTAGAGGTCTTATAGAAAATGAAGTTGAAAGCTAGGAAATGATATCCCCCTGCAACAGGCTTTATGTGGTCACCCACAGACCACAGCATAAGGTCCCAGCTCCTCAGTCATCAGCAAAATATTTATTAAGCTCCAGCTACATACCAGGCACTGTTTGCAACCCTGGGGTTATAGCAGGAAATGGGATAAACAAGGACTGTCTTCTCATTGTGATGCCATCCATCATCTGGTAGCTACGGTTATGAATATGTGTGTAAATGCATGTGTGTATATATTAAAAACACGTATGACTATATTGAAGTATGAGTAGTGTGCCAATCAGCTAAAGTTGGTGTGTTATTTCTAAATGACAAAGACAGAGGATAAAATGTGGTGACTGGGATGCAGGGCTTTCTCTGTTTACAAATTCACATTCTTTTGGCCTTTGAATGATTATACCAAAGTGACAGCAGTTGGTCAACCAGAAACCAGGAGTCAGCTGAATTTTTGCAGGATATTTATTCATACATTAGGGTGGTCTTCCGGGAAACAGAACAACAAACAGAATGTTTTACAAGCAATGTTATAGAAATATACACAAAGAAGCATTCGGTTGAAAGCAGAAACTTTTGCCTTACACAGGGATGGCTCAGTGTAACTTAGGCTATGCTAGCAGTTTTGACTAAGAAAGAAAATAGGACTCTTTAGAAAGTTGTCTTAGAAATAATGGCTTAAGAGTCAAACTGGATATGTTAGAATCATTTATCCTTATTAAAAAACCTTAACTGGAGTATAATTAAAAGCACTCTTCACTGGGAATATGAAAACTGTAGGAGTGATGTGATTTGCCCTACGAGTCCTTTTCAGATTTTGGAGCTCAGCCTTTACTTTCACGATATTAAGACATATTGCTGATATTTTGTAAGTGGAGTGTGAGACACTCCATAAACATTTCGTGCAGTGAAGAATTTTCTGCTTCTTACACAAATGTCTAATCCTCTCCTGGACATGGCTTGCAGGCGAAAAAACAAAATCTAGATTCTAAACCCACTCAACAGAAAAATAGAAAACACATAGATTGTTTTCTCCATTAATATTTTTCTTTTTTAAGTTTATTTATTTTGAAAGAGAGAGGGAGGGAGAGAGAGAGAGAGAGAGAGAGAGAGAGAGAGAGAGAGAGAGAGAATCTCCCCCCAACATGGGGCTCCATCCCACAAAACGTGAGATCATGACCTGAGCTGGAATCAAGAGTCAGATTCTCAACCAAGTGAACCACCCAGGAGCCTCAATGTTTGTCCTTTTTTATATCAAAGGATGGTTGTACTTAGTTATTTCTGCCTGGGATTTTAAGAAGTTCCATCTTCCATTTTGATAAATACTGTGGCTGATGTCAGTGCCCTGTATTCGAGGCTATTGTGTTCCTGGTGATATCAACTCCTGACTCTCCTGTACAGATAACTTACTTTATAATATTGACTTCATGTGGATGTTTTGGAGGCTCTGAAAGTAGGCAGAATATATCATCTAAGAGTTTTATTTCAAGACAGGAAACAATGCATTACAAAATATTTAGCATGAAATGAAGTATTGGGTTTGCCTGGGCAGTCAGGCACATTGATCCTGGGCCTGGTCAAGATGAGTATGGGGACTTGGGTGCATTTTAGGATGCATTGACTGAATCCCGATTCCTGGACTTTCTTGTTGTGCAAACTTGGACAGGTAAATCTCTTGGGACCTCCTATTCCACATCTATAAAATAGGAACTGCAATTCCCACTGTATGAGAAATTGGAACTGTAGGTATGCAATGCTTGGGACAGATCCAGTCCATACTTAGCCCCTGGTGGTTACTTTTCCTCTCCTTGCTTTGGGAAGGCAATTCGTCTTCAAACTATCTTTTAACTTCCAATGTTTACTTTCCTGAAGTGACAGTTACCAAAATATATAATCTACCTATGCATGATTATAATAATATCAGCTAATGCTTACATGTAATATAAAGGAGGGATAGAAGAAAAAGAATTTATTCTTAACTATTGTATATTTAAATATATAACGACTTGGGTCTTACTTCAGTAGACCATAAAATCAATGCCTAAACCTACTAGAAATGAAAATACTGAAATGTAAGATATTTAAGTAATGTCAGAAGAAATGTTTTTAAGGAACACACTGAAATTAGAGAGCATTCAGGAGGAATATGAGCATGTAGATTCGTGTTAAGATAAGTATTAAGTAGGAGTATAATTATGCTATCACAATGAGCCTTTCAAGTTGCCTTCTTTACTAATTTTTCTCTAATAATATAATGAGGACCGTCGCAAACAATTACCATGTGTCTTTAGCCAAATTCTTTCAAATATTAACAAAATTAAACTTATCCAGTCACTACTGGTATTGCCTTTCCCATTTTATATACTAGGGATATATCACATTTAAATCATACATTGACTACAGTGTAGAGTATCAGGTAAATACTTGGATAATTTCAGGTCAGCACCTTTATTCCACATAAGCTTCCCTCTCTACATTGAATTTTTGTTGAATTACTGGTATTTTCATGTAAATTCTTATAAAAACTTTTAGTATTATTATGTTCTAAAGAATGACCAGTTTATATTTATGGAGGTTTAGTTTGGTGGCCATTCAAAGGCAATGTGGGGCCTGAGAAAATTCTTCCCTAAGGGAAACTCTGGGGTTGCTCTTCCTGCGAAATGTCTAAGCTCTGTAAATTTCTCAAACTCTGTCTAGGGACAGGATTGCTTGCTCTGAGATTTTCAGTACCCTAGAACACTGGGGGTGAGGGGTGGGCTTGGGGAAGAGACAGAATTATATTAGGTGTCTTTCTTCCCAAATAACTTTGTTCCATAAAAGTATGGGCATGAGGAATTAAAATAACTGCCTAGTGGTACAATGTATGTTTTCCAAGAAGACTGACATGGGAAAATTTGATAAACTGAGCACAAAGGGTTCATAACTTATCTCCCAAGTCAGGAGGGACAGAAGCACCATGCTTCTTTCTCTGAATAAGAGAAAATCAGTTCTTGCTTCTCTGTGTTTCTCTGAAAGTATTCTTGCTGTGGTTTGTGATAGTTCAACCTCATATTTTAATCCAGGTAAATATATTGGCTATTTAAGGAATTTTAAAGTACACTGTTATTATTACCAATAGATCTGCCTAGTAAATAAAAAAAAAATCTTAAAGCCAGTAGGAGACGCTCATATTTATAGTAGATGAAGTGTTGCATATTCACACATTCCATGGAAATCTTGCCACCTTCTGATTATATCATTATATCAAAGCTTCCAGACCCTAGTTTTGTTTCAAGAGTTGTTCTACAGACCCATTTTATCTGTTAGGTGAATTTTCCATAGAGTGATTTAGTTACTTGCAGATGTCAAGTAATTTGTATGGTAAAATCATAACTTGGAATAATTCATAAATTTCCATGTTAATTTTTTATTGTCTTAGCATATCTGATTTGTTGTGAAACGCAAGTTTCTTGGCAAAAATATAAATCTCATTATAAATATCCATTGAAGTAAATATGACAGCTCTGTTTCCTATTATGTGCATGTGTAGTGTAAAGATATTAGCCATAAAATTTGGTGAATGTCCTCTAGGGGATTTCAAACTTTAGTATGTTTTAAATAACTTGAAGAATAGCGTTTGTTTATGGTTTTTCGTGTGGATAGGAAATAATAAATACAACTGACAGTCATGTACATGGTGAATTAAACTGAAGCTATATGATATACACAAGGTGTCATTTTTTTGTGTTTGAAATGCACTTAAAATGAATTTAACATGTCAAAATCAACATTTCAAAGTATACACTTTTAGCTAAACATCTAAATA
This sequence comes from Acinonyx jubatus, assembly GCF_027475565.1. NCBI lineage: Eukaryota > Metazoa > Chordata > Mammalia > Carnivora > Felidae > Acinonyx > Acinonyx jubatus. The sequence continues at coordinate 97,340,762 of NC_069385.1, forward strand.
TTTTAGAAAATATTTTGGTAGGTGTTAAGCAGCATTATTACTTTTATCTTACTAAGTTTTATGTCTTGTATATTTCATGTGGTATGAAATTGTGTTTTTCTGTAGAGTTTCAGAATTACTTATAGCAAGAGTTAAACTGTACATTGACTAGAATTTCAAGGGCATGAAGACAAAGTTTCAGTAGAGTATGTAGTTTGTAAAATTGTTAATAATAGCATTGCTACTCTACTTATCGAAAACACATTGAATTACAGCAATCTGCCGTGAGCTAGTTTGGAGTCTGAAGTTTGGGAAAAATAATGTTACCTGTTAATGTGTAGATCTCATAAAATAACTTTCAAGGAAAAAGTCAATTATAAAAAGGAAATTACTTCTGGTTTAAATACACAACACTAAAAATGAGGTCACAAATATGCATAATCTGTTATAGCTATAAAATGGTATAACTTCACGATATTACATCTTCCCTCTGCTGATAGATTTTATTTTTAATTGAAAAAAGGCCTTGCTGTCCTCAGATTGATATTACAGGAAAGAGAACCCGACAATGTTTTTATTCAATTATCCAAATCAAAATTTGATTAATGAGGCATGATGACAGCAGCATAGTTAAAAGAATTGATAAATTATCAGTGGATCATCTCCAAATTCTGCCTGCTTTTCCTCTTCTGACTACAAAATCTTTCTGGGGGAAATGGCTTAACAGAGAGAACAGAACAATCAACTCTTGGGCTCCTGCCGTGTTCAGATAAATAATATGATGCTTTATCCAAAGGGTGGGTGGAAACTTCATTAAAATAAAAGCAACTCATCCTGTAGCATCAAAACTGATTGATATGTAGGTTTCTCCCTCAGTCCCTTTCTCTCTGTGTATATGTTGGTAGAGATGTGAAGGGAGCTATTTATGGTCAAGTTTGACATCATGAGAAATCTGGGAACTGATACTTATTTAAAATTTAAGGACGATTCCTTTGTAGTTAAACAAAAGTGCCATAATCTGAACTTTAATATTATTCAGACAATTCAAGTTTCTTTGCAGGATGTGAAGGATATTATTCAGGGCAGGATATTAAGAGTACCAATTCTGGAGTCAAGCAAACCTGCATTAGAATCTTGGCTCAGGCAGTACTGGAAAGCCTGGTTAATTCATTCAACATCCATTTATTAAGTGAATACCAAGTGCCAGGTACTGCATTCGATGCGATAGTATGCCAGATAAATCATTTTGCTGTTCCAGATTAGTCACTTTTTTTCTTTCTGAATATCAGACTGCTATACAGTGTGAGTAATAGCTCGTCCATTTTATTAAATGAAATCATTATATAAAGCTTCACTTCAAAACTAGTACCTAATTTTTGTTGTTATTACAAGAAAAAAGTTCCACTGAAGTAGAAACTAGTCTATTATTTATTTTAGTTTTTCAGTTATTAAAGTTGAAATAATAAAACCTGAAAAACAATAGTATGCTCATATTACCTTTAGGTAGTAGCTTGACTTATTACAGATTCTTATATCTAACATACACACAGTGTATTTAGCCTTCACTATTTGTAAATGATTGTGCTTGCAGAATAACCAAAGAGATAAAGACAGCATATTCAATGTGAAATCCAAGGACCTTTTTGTTAGGGTATCGGACACACAAAAAAATGTAGCTGAATTTGAAAAAAAAAAAAAGCATTACATTGAACATTATCAAATGGTTAAGACAGTTTTTGCTTATGCAAAATGGTTATGCAAGTTTTTGAAGTTTTTGCTCCAAATATTAAAATAGAGATGTCACTTAAGTTTTAGTTGGCTATATTTCTTTTTTCTTAATTAAAAAAATTTTAATGTTTATTTATTTTTGAGAGAGAGGCAAACAGAGATGAATGGGGGAGGGGCAGAGAGAGGGAGACTGAATCTGAAGCAGGCTCCAGGCTCTGAGCTGTCAGCACAGAGTCCGACGTGGGGCTGGAACCCACGACTCCAGAGATCATGACCTGAGGCAAAGTCAGACACCTAACCGGCTAAGCCACCCAGATGCCCCCTAATGTTTTTTAAATGTTTGTTTGTTTGTTTGTTTATCTGTTTATTTATTTAATTTTTTTAACGTTTATTCATTTTTGAGAGACAGAGAGAGACAGAGCATGAGCAGGGAAGGGCCAGAGAGAGGGAGACACAGAATCTGAAACAGGCTCCAGGCTCTGAGCTCTCAGCACAGAGCCTGTTGCGGGGCTTGAACTCACGGACGGTGAGATCACGACCTGAGCTGAAGTCGGATGCTTAACAGACTGAGCCACCCAGGCACCCCAATGTTTATTTATTTTTAAGAGAGATAGAGCACGCACGTGCTAGTGGGGGAGTGGCAGAGAGTGAGAGAGAGAGACAGAGACAGACAGAGAGAGAGAGAGAGAGAGAGAGAGAGAGAGAGAATCTGAAGCAGGCTCTAGGCTCTGAGCTGTCAGCACACAGCCCAACACTGGGCTCGAACTCACAAACCATGAGATCATGACCTGAGCAGAAGTCCGACACCTAATGGACTTGGCCACCCAGGTGCCCCATTGGTTTTATTTCTTGACTTCAGAAATGTATTGATTTGTATAGTATATAAAATACTTAAATACTTAAAGGAAACTGTTTTTAAATTTTATACCTGTCTCAAACAATCTAATGAAACAGTCAGTCTGCTTTAAAAGCTCATCATTTATCATAAGGCTAAAAATAATCTATCCTAAGTGAGTATACTTAGAAAATAAAGTGTGTTTGCATGGTAGAATGTGGCCATGCAAATTACATGTTTTTATTTGATAAGCCTATGAACAGAGAAAATTTGGACAAGTGTTACTTTATTTTTATTTTTTTTTTATTTTAGGTTTAAATGTTTCATAAGGATCAGTATCAATAGTCAGAAAACAGATTTAAAGATGTCTATTCTTAGGAGACTATCTCTGGTGAAAGCAAGCAGTTAGTTTCTCTTCAGTCTCCTAGCAAAAAATAGATGATATATATTCTTGTGGCTTAACGGAAAATACGTAAATAATATTTTTTCTTCTGACTATGACAGACTAATGGTCTTAGACTTGAATGTGAATGTTAAAAAAAAGAATAAAACCAAGCAAAATAACCCATAAATCTGGGGAAAAATATATGAGGCAATTTTTCTAGGCATTGAATAGCAGGCAGTGGAGACTTATAATCTTTAGTGGAATGAGTACTGAAGAGGTGAGATGCATATTTGCTCAAGTTTTCTGTGTGGAGGCATTTTTAGGGGCTGTATACAAGAAAATAGAACCTAAGTGGAGAGCAGCAGCCATTGAGCTGAGGAGGTAGTTGTTTAGAATCTGGGCTCCTGAGGCAGTTGACATTTTCAGGGAAAGGTACTACAGATGAGCAAGCTATGTGGAGGCACTGGACTGCCCTCATGAACTTAGTCAAGGGTTGGGCTCTGCATGTGCAGATTGAGGCTCTCTAACAGACAGCAGTGGCTACAGGGATGACTGTCAAGCCAGTGGCCAAGTCATGGGACACGCAGGAGACCAACCCATACAATATAAGCCCACCCAGAATATACAGAAATTGCTGTCTTGGACTTACGGCTAGAACCCCAGAGAAGTCAGACCTCAGGAGTAAGGATACCAGGGATAGGGCTCATACCCTAGAACTAAAGATGAACTAAAACAGATCTACTCTAAAAACATCAGAATTTTATAATTATGAAGGCTGACAACATTAAAAGGATTCATGAGAAATGTAATTGTCTTTTAAAACTCTATAAAATATATTATTCATAATCATGGCTAAAATAATGATGTGTTCAAATGAATGAAAGTGGGGATATTTCAAAGCAAGGCAGTCTGCATTCTCATAAATTCTAGAAGAAAATCTTCAAGGTCAGGCAAATGTTATCAGTATTGCAAAGGACATTGATGTAAAATCTGCAGTTACTATTATACCAGAAGTTGAAATTTTGAGTGGTTTCACTCTAAGATAAAGAATAACTGGTTGGCTCAGTTGGTAAAGTGTGTGACTCTTAATCTTTAAATTGTGGGTTTGAGCCCCACATTGGGTGTAGCAGTTACTTAAAAATAAAATCTTGGGGTGCCTGGGTGGCTCAGTCGACTTCAGCTCAGGTCGTGATCTCGCAGTTGATGAGTTCGAGCCCCATGTCGGGCTCTGTTCTGACTGCTCAGAGCCTGGAGCCTGCTTCAGATTCTGTGTCTCCCTCTCTCTCTGCCTCTCCCCTGCTCATGCTTTGTCTCTTTCTGTCTCAAAAATAAAGATAAAATTTTTTTAAAAATTAAAACAAATAAAATCTTGAAAAAAAAGAATACGGTAAGAATATCTAAGTTTATTATGTCTATTCAACATTGTATTGTAGTTCTTATCCAGTAAAATAAGTCAGGAGAAATAAGAGATACAAAGCTTTAAAAAGGAGAAGTAAAACACTATTTGCAGACAGCACATGCATGTACAATATCCTTTAAAAAATCTGCACAACGCTAAGAAAAATTAGTGGATTTTGCGAAGTCACAGCATACAAGGTGAATATAAAATAATAAGTGTAATTTTATATCCTGTCATCAAAGGATTGGGAAATCAAATTTTAAAACACTATTTATTATGCCATTAAAATAAATTTTATAAAACATATATAAGACCTTGATAAAACATAGCAGCAATAAAGAGATTTAAATAAATGTAGGGATACATTGAATTTACAAATTGGACAGCTCAAAACTGTTAAGATGATAATTTTCCCAAACTTGATTTATACATTTAATGGTATGACAGTTGAAACACCAAAAATCTTAAAAAAAAAATCTAAATTGACAAACTGACTTTAAAATTGTATAGAACTGAAAAATACCTGAAATCATCAAAATAATCTTGGAAAAAAGAAGAGCAAAGATGGAAGTCTTGTACTATCTAATTTCAGGACTTAGTATAATGTTACAATGATCAAGACAATGTGGCATTAGAGTAAGAACAGGTAAATAGAGCAATGGAACAGTGTAGAGAGTGTGGAAATAAATCCACAGAATTACATTCAAAGCATTTTTGACAAAAGTGCTAAGGAAGAAAGGAAATTCAATGGAAAAAGAAAGTCTTCTCAAGAAATGTTACTGAAACAACTGGATAAATGTACTGAAAACATTAACCTCAACCCCTACCTCACACTATACACATACCAATGAGATGGATCATATAATTAAATGAAAAAATTATAATGCTTTTACACAAAAATAGGACAATATCTTAATGACCCTGAAAGAACTTAGTAACTTCTAACGCTCTCTCCTTCCTTTTATCTTCATGTCTAGATAAATAGATAAATTGATCTTCATCAAAATGAAAAACTTCTGTTCATAATTCGCCATTAATAAGATGAAAAGTAAAGTCATACCCCCAGAGAAAACGTTATCAATATACACATCCAGCCAAGGGCTTGCATCTAAAATGAATATTATATTCATACAAACAATTAACAATAAACTAAATAATACAATACTATACTGACAAGAAAACTGAAAAGGCACTTCACAAAGAATGAATGGCAAAAAACATGAACATGTTTATAAATATATAAGAAACATTGGTGAAAATGTATATAAGTGGCAAAAAATATGCAAGAGTATTTAATATCATTTGCTATGAAGGAAATGTACGTCATAAAAATCATTGCCTAAAGCAGCAAAATTTTAAAAGATTGCACCGAATGTTGGGTAAAGATGTAGAGCAACTAGAATGCTCATGAATTGCTAATGGGAGTGAAAAATGGTACCACCAGTTTGGAATACTTTCTGGCAGTTTTTCAGAAAATTAAAAATGCACGTAAGGCCCAGCAACTGTGCTTCTAGGTATTTATTCAAGAGACATTAAAAAAAAATCTAAGTACACAAAAAGACTTTTACTAGAATATATATATATATATATATATATATATGAATTTTATTCGTAATATCTTTGAATTTGAAATGGCCCAATATCTGTCAATAAATAGATTTATCTATTTTAGGCATGTTATGATATATTCACAAAATTAAATAATAGTTAGCATACTTAGAGAATGAACAGATACCAAACATGAATAGGTACAAGGCACAAATGGATCTCCAAAACAATTTGTTAATTAAAAGAAGCCAGAAATTCAAGAATAAGCAAAACTAAGATTTTATGATAAAAATAAAAATAGTTATCTATGATGGTTGAGATTGACTGGAAAGGGACATGGGGGAACTGTCTGAAGTGAGTAACTTCTACCTTGATTGGAATGTTGGCTATATGAGTGTATTCACGTATCCAAATTCATCAGATAGCACAACTGTGGACCTAAGCTGTGCATCTCACTGTATATCAACTTTATCTCATTTAAGAAAAACTTCCATTAAAAAAAACCTTAAATATATGATTTTAGGCAGTTAACTCTACGTTGTTTTTTTACATCAATGTGGAAACAACCTTCTAATTACAAAATCCTTTATTATAGGCAAAGTATGCCAGAGCATACTTTATGCACTGTGTGGGTATTTGTGTGCGTGTGTATGAGACAGAGAGAGAAGAGAGTGAGTGGGAGAGAGAGAATGGAAGAGAGGGAGGGACGGAGGGAGGAGAAGGAAGGGGGGTAGCATTTTTGGGGTGTGGATGGCCTATACTAGCCTCTAGTAGGTTGTCATTTTACTGGATTTTGACTTTACTGAAATACTAGCACACTTTACTCAATATCATTCTTAGTTTTGTCTCCTTTTCTTGGCCCCTGCCAACATTTCAGATGAATATGAAGTGTTATAAAGATACTTAGAAAACTGCCACAAGAAATTTAAAAAAATGAAGGAACCCCTTACACAGTGTGTGATACTCAGTGTGTGCTAAAAGTCATCTAGGAGTTAGAGTAGACAGAAAATTGAATGTGTATCAGTGATCAAGTATGAAAACAGATATAGTTCTCTCAACAGTTTAATATTTTCCATATTATTTTAGAAAATATTTAAAACAGTCTGACTTAGAAAATAAGGTTAAAAATCAAACGGAGTAATAATTGTTAAAGTATCTCTAGTGAACAGATTATATTGGGAAACTTAGTCAAGTTTCATTCCCATAAATACCATGATATTAATAAGATCTACTTTTAGAGAACAATTTCCTAACCCTTCATCTACTGGTGCGTTTTGTTTTTCAAAATAGTTCAGTATAATAGGACTCTAATAGTTGCCCTTTCTGTGGTTTCTATATACCTATTTGTTAAAGCTTATTTTGAGTTGTGTAAAATTCCAAAATGCAATTAGAAGGAAAAGGGATGAGAAATATGTGTGCACTCATAACTCATAAAGTTTGACAGAGGTGTAACAGAAAATATGTGATTTTTGTAGATGTTCCACCAGGAAAATAATAGTACAGAAAATATATTTTTTTTAAGACAGAAATAACTTGGAGACGGTCCAGATCTGGAGAACATCCACAGAAGTTTTTAAAGTAACATTTAATGAGACAACTTAAAAAGACTAGAATGATTTTGCTCAAATTAAATATCTATCTATCCATACATCATCTATCTAAATTATATTTAGATATATATATTTAGTTATATTTTGTAAGTTAGCAAAGGATTCTTTTAACACATATGATTTTCAGGAGTTCATCCCATACTTTCAATGCCTAAAAAAGCACATTGGACGGAATTACACCTTAGAAATGTGAAGAACTTTGTCCATAATTAATTAGTTTTAGTCTTCCACAATAGTTCTTCTGATTTGAATTTTTATATCCCCCAAGTTCAATATAAGAAATGTTTTTAAACTGTTGTGTGAGTAGGTATTAAAGATAGATCTATGAACTTCCTAACACTGATGTTTCACACAGCCTTATATACTGTACTTATAAAATGTACAGCCAGGTGAGTCCAGAATTGTAAGCACCCTCTGAACTGTGTTTGTTGCACACCAATCTGGGGATGAGAGGACAAACTAGACAATCTGGGAAGTCTCCCGGTGATACCTACTCAGATGTATGTGTGTGGAGGGGATTTAAGGTCCCTACAACCTAGAGCTCAGCAACTGAGAACAGATCTGCAAAGTCAGTAGCCAAAAAATCTCCTTCTTACTACTGATTCATCACATAACTAGGTTCACCAAGAGTTAGCAAGTTAGATTTTACGCTGGACAATGAAACTCTTGTGTTGATCTAAGTCCCTTTAGAGTGATGGGGGAAGGTTTTTGCTTTTGTTTTTGAAATAGGCTCTCGATTCTTTGCAAAATAATTCTATATGTGTACATGCACCAGGATTTCGTTAACGTTTACTCATTAACGCTAATAATTGTGTTGCAAAAATTCAGTAGCAATCACTTTCAAGATGATTTTGAATTTTAGTAATGGACTTTATATAGTATTGAATTTAAAAATTCATTTATAGCCCTTAATTCATTGTATGGAAAACTTTAAAAGCTCAATAAACACCAACTTTACTTATTTAGTAATTGCTTTTCCTCTGGTATTTTTTAAAGCATTTATTTATTTATTTATTTTACATTTATTTATTTTTGAGAGACAGAGAGAGACAGAGCACAAGTGGGGGAGGGGCAGAGAGTGAAGGAGACACAGAATCAGAAGCAGGCTCCGGGTTCTGAGCTGTCAGCACAGAGCCCAACCCAACGCGGGGAATGCGAATTCACAAACCGGGAGATCATGACCTGAGCCTAAGTGGGATGCTCAAAGGACTGAGCCACCCAGGCGCCCCTAAAATATTTTTTTAACGTTTATTTATTTTTGGGAGAGACAGAGCACGAGCAGGGGAGGGGCAGAGAGAGAGGGAGACACAGAACCCAAAGCAGGCTCCAGGCTCTGAGCTGTCAGTACAGAGCCCAACGGGGGCACAAACTCAAGAACCATGAAGTTATGACCTCAGCCAAAGTTGAATTCCCAACCGACTTAACCACCCAGGTGCTCCCCCTCTGCTATTTTTATGAGTGTTTTTAGAATCCTGATCAAGTTCACACACGTATTGTTTTTTGTTTTGAATTTGAGCCATTTGTCCTACAACTTAATAGATAATGAAATGGTCTTATGATTCTACTCAATATTTAAGAAAGAAAGAACAAATTAAGTATTTAATTGTGTTACATCGAAACACATATTGAAAACATACCAACAGTGGTATAGATTACATGACTATTCTTTTGTTCTAAACAAGTGCTCTTTAACTTTAAATTCATCTCTCACTTTGGTTTTAAATTTAAATTGAAAACTGTTTGTAACACTTTCCCCCAAATAGTTTCTGACAGAAAATTCCTTCTTAGTCCCTTGCCACTGAAGTGTTTTTCAAGTGTTGCAAATCTGCTCTATCTGTTGCCTTTCCTCTTGAACACAATGAAGGCTATAGTTGGCATTCTAGAAAGGAAAAATGGGTTACTGGAAGTTGGACAGAATCCAAGCCTCAGACAGAGAGATGGAAAAACAGAACTATATAATCCTGAGTCCTGAACAATGTAGTTTAGTCTTAAGCACAAAAATCATTTCTATAATGTATATTCTGTTCCCCTCTTCACAATTTCAAGCTGACTACCTTGTGCCAAATAGGTGCCACTGAATATGAAGGGAATTTGATTTGCAAGTTGAATTTATTTGCAATATAGAATGTTGTGCAAAGGGTAAAACAGCATTGCTTAACCAAGTCAATATTTTCCTATACATGTGCATTTTAAATACAAAAGATGATCCCTGCTTGGTTAGGGAGTTTTGTCCCATCCATGATAATTGATTTTGTAAGATTTTGAAGAAATCTTGAATTGTCTTCTCTTTTCACTATTGGGAACTTGGAGGAGGGGTGTGGATTTGGGGACAGGGTCTTTGTTCTCATTCAGTTATTTTTTAGGTGGTATATCAAGTATAATGTAAATGTTTCCCTGGAAATGGAGTTGTGTCAAAATACTAAATAGGACTTCTATTCGCAAAAGGTTTTTCAAACTAACTGCATCTAGAGTTTTGTACCCTTTGTTTGTTACATTCTGAGTACAGATAGAGTCTGTTTCTGAAATCGCATCTGTGCTGTCAACTTCAATGTGTTCTTTTATTTATTTTTTAAAATATATCAATGAGGGCATATAAACTATGAATGGCACTTTTTTTGGAGAGTTGTATTCCCCATAACATATAGTATAGTATCAGCCGCATGCAAAGGTTCAACAAAATGAGAGTTGATTGAATTTTTATAGCCATAATTCCTATGAATGGAGTATAGATCTGAAAAAAATGTACATGGGCCAGTTGAGTGCAAATTTTCCTTTGAGAAAATATAGAATCTTAAAAAAATAAAGACAGCCCTCTATGTCAGAGACAAGAGGTGAATACTGTTAAACACCTGAGTATGTCATTTTACTTATCAAGCTAATGTAGGTACCCTTAATAATATTTACTTTTATTTAATTTTCTCACAATATAACTAGGAGTGAATAAAGGGCAGGATTCAAGGAGAGAGGAAACGAAGTGCCTGTTTTTGAAATCTAATCTAAAGTGGCTTTAAGAGAACAGACAATTTCTTATTTCAACAAGCAAGACATTAATCATAGATAGAAAAAATGCTCTAATTTAATTAACGGTAATTTCATGTTACTTTCCATGATCTTTATTTTTTCTAGAATTAAGCCACCTCAGGGAGCAATTAACCAGTTGTCTGCAGGAAGATAACTTTTTGTTCCATACCGCCCTAGTCTCCCTTCTGTTCCCTGGTCTTCTCTACCTCAAGTGGTGGCTGGGTAATAAACATTCAGTAAATGCTGGCTGAATTTCTCTTCTTTCATAAAATGTGTATTGTGTTAAAGAAGACTGTGCACTTAGCATAATGTCTCAGAAAAGGTAGTTATTATATATATATGTATATAATATATACGTATACGTAATATACGTAATATGTAATACGTATACGTAATACGTATACGTAATACATAATATATAATATATATTATATATATATACATATATATGTATATATATATAGTCATTATTATTATTGATTCTCCAAACATTATAAAACTATTAAATGTCTATCAAGGCTGGGGCACCTGGGTGGCTCAGTTGGTTAAGTGTCCGACTCTTGGTTTCGGCTCAGGTCATGAGCTCGTAGTTTGTGAGTTGGAGCCCCGCACCAGGCTCTGCGCTGACAGAGTGGAGCCTGCTTGGGATTTTCTCTCTCTCCCTCTCTCTGTCCCTACCCTGCTGGCACTGCCTTGGTCTCTCTCAAAATAAATCAATAAACTTCAAAAAAACAAACAAAAATCTATTGAAGCTTCATAAACTCATTAGGATTTTATGACTGAATATAGAATATCCTCTGTTGAGTAAGAAGAAAAGTGATATGGGGCACCTCGGTGACTTAGTCGGTTAAGCATTCGACTTCGGCTCAGGTCAGGATCTCGTGGTCCATGGGTTTGAGCCCCGCGTTGGACTCCTTGCTGACAGCTCAGAGTCTGGAGCCTGCTTCAGATTCTGTGTCTCCCTCTCTCTCTGCCTCTCCCCCACTCATGCTCTGTCTCTCAAAAAATGAATAAATGTTAAAAAATATTTAATAAAAAAAGAAGAAAGGTGACACTATAGCTTCTAATTTCTACACCATCATTAATACAGTGAATGCCACAGACTTTGCTTAAAGTTGCTGTTCTGTCTATGTGTTCTGTGACATCCCTTGCTTGAATTTATTAGCAAATGGGTATTAATGATTTTTTAATCCCTAACTCTCAGGTGCATTCAGTGTCTTCTTTTTCAAATGAATTCCTTTCACCGGTTCCATTATCACTGTCAGCTCTCTCCTGTTTAATCAGTATTCTCATCACCATTTTCAACTTTAGTATGTTTCTTTCAAAAGAGAAAAAGAAAGCTAGTTATAAGTGGACATACGTGAAACATATCTTAGCTATGAGATAGCTTTTGTTGTCACTCTGTGTTAAGAGCAGTGTAGAGGAGACTGCTCAGGGATGTTTGTAAGCTTTCAGGGTTATGCCTTGTTTGCCCCTGTGATCACACATCAAGGGGTGAGAAAATAAAACAGAACTTTAAATGTATTTTTCGTTTCTATGCAAGAGCAGTTTGTGGTGTACTTGGGTGTGATTGTAGGAATAACACTTGCATTTTGCAGACTCTAAACATCCCGTACTGTAATCAGTGCCGATGGGATTACTGAAAATGCTCCCTAGTGTTAAATATATCAAATCACTCTGTGGTTTATTTGTAAAGGAAAGACGTCCACAGGAAAAGTGACAAACAGTAGATTTTTGGAATTAGTGTAAACACTGAGGCATAGAATAGATAAAAGATAAAAAAAAAAAAAAGAAATTTAGTGGCTTATTGGAATATTTCCTAACAGGCATCGAAGGGGGCAGATATTGATTTGAAACTGTGCTCCATGGATTATGATATACGTGCACCTGGATATGTTGTTCTCTCAATTGCATATTTTACATGTTATCAGATATATTTCACATATAAGTAAATATAAAGCCAATTACTATTAAAAGTAATAGGAAGCGCAAAGCTGGATATTTAAGTGTTTAGGTGAATGTTTCCAGATGAGCTAAACATAGGTTCTGGATATAACTGTGGTTTAATTTACTTGACAGTTTTTTTTTAAGTTTATTTATTTTGAGAGACAGAGAAACAGAGGGAATGAGTGGGAGAGGGACAGAAAGATAAGGAGAGAGAGAAGCCCAAGCAGGCTCTGCCCTTTCAGAACAGAGTTTGAAGTGGGGCTCTATTCCAAAAACCACAAGATTATGACCTAAACCTATATCAAGAGCTGGGTGCTTGATGAACTGACCTACCCAGCTGCCCCTGCTTGACAGTTTTTAAAGGCCTCTTTCTGGGGAGGTATTGCCCTGGGAATTTGGGGAGATGGAGTGTGGCAAGGCTAGGTCAACTGAAACACAGTGAGAAGGTGCAAGCTTTTCCTTTATTCTCAGTTTCTAGGCTTACCATGGTCAACATACAGCACTGAGGAATAAATTAAAAAAAAAAAATTCTGTGGGAGAAAGTGACTATTCTCAGAGGACCCAGGCAGTGGGACTTTGAGGAGAGGGCAGGAACTCTATAAATATATGTCAGGAAAGCTACTGGGAGATACAAGTCTGGTTTGAGCTCACCTAGACTTTGTCAAGTTCAAAGAGTGGTATGAATGGGGAACGCCATCTTTGTGATGCTAGCCATCACATGTCTTTCTGTTCAGTCACACCCAAGATGGACTGTTTGCCTTGTGCCTGGAGTACAGCTGTTATCCTGAGACCTCCCTCCAAAATAATTCTGGGAATTATCTTCGTTTCCTTTGTGTTAAACTTCCTTTCCCTATAGCCCATGCTTTCATTTTCTTTCTGGCTTCTTTCCTCGTTTTGGTGGAGCAACTTGTGTCAGAAATTCCTAAAAAATGCTTTTGGGAATCTGATTTTTTATATATTCCATGTCTCAAAGTATCCTTGTTTTATCTTCATAGTTGATGTATAATTTAGTTGAGTATGGAGTTCTAGGGTAGAAATAATTTTTCATCATGATTTTGAAAGTATTTGTCCCTTGGTCTGCTAGATTGCAGTGTTGTTTTTGAGCAGTCTGTGTCCATTTTGATTCCTGATCGCTGTGTATGTGATTCGTATTTTGTCTCTGGAAGCTTGGATAATCTTTGTCCACAAAGCATATATTTTCTTTTTTTTTTTTTTTTAATTTTTTTTTCCACGTTTTTTAAATTTATTTTTGGGACAGAGAGAGACAGAGCATGAACGGGGGAGGGGCAGAGAGAGAGGGAGACACAGAAACGGAAACAGGCTCCAGGCTCCGAGCCATCAGCCCAGAGCCTGATGCGGGGCTCGAACTCACGCACCGCGAGATCGTGACCTGGCTGAAGTCGGACGCTTAACCGACTGCGCCACCCAGGCACCCCAACAAAGCATATATTTTCAACCTTGACACTGTTACACTTTCGATCAGTGAAGTGAAATATTTCTTTGATGATTTTCTTCCCCCACCCACATCTCTCCTTATGGAATCATGATTATTAGGACCAATTCTGGGTTAATCCTTTGTGTTCTTTCCTTTTTTTTTTTTTTTTTTTTTTTTTTTTTTTTTTTTTTTGTTCAGTCCTTCTCTTCTGTTTTCCGCTCCTTTGACTTTGATTAATTTCTCTCCTTTATGAAGAATTTTTCAACTTAATATTTCAAACTCAGATGGATTTTAGCTTTATTTCCAAGAGATGTTTAGCAATGAATGTGTTGTTGTTGTTGTTGTTGTTGTTTTATATAGCATCTTTTGTTTCATGAATGTAATACCTTCTCTTAGCTCTTAAATGATATTATGGTAGGATTTTAGTGGTTTGCTTTATTTTAAGTTCCTTCAAGTTCCTGTTTTAAAAAGCTACTTTGTCTCTATATTTGCAGGTAGGGAATTTTCTCAGATATCTAATGATGTTTTTGTTTCTCTGCTCTTAGGTAACAGTGAAAGATTAAAAAGTTGATTAGGGGAGTGCCTAGGTGGTTCAGCTGGTTGTGAGCGTCAGACTCTTGATTTTGGCTCAGGTTATGATCCCAGGGTCATGGGATTGAGCCCCACATCACCCTCCACACTGTGTGGAGCCTCCTTAAGATTCTCTCTCTCTCTCTCTCTCTCTCTCTCTCTCCCTCTCTCCTTTTGCCCCTCTCCTCTGCTTGCACTCTCTTTTCTTTCTAATTTTTTTTAATTAAAAAAACAAACCCTTAAAATATTTTTAAACATTTATTTATTTGTGAGACAGAGAGAGGCAGAGCATGAGCAGAGGGGGGCAGAGAGAGGGAGACACAGAATCCAAAGCAGGCTATAGGCTCTGAGCTGTCAGCAGAGCCTGATGTGGGGCTTGAACTCACAAACTGGAGCCAAAGCCAGATGCTTAATTGACTGAGCCACCCAGGCGCCCCTAAAAAATATACTCTTAAAAAAACCTGATTAGAAGCTTTATGCATATGGGTAGAAATTGTTAGTATAATTTTCTCTTCAAGATACTCTTGCTTTGCCATTTTATGGAGACTTAGTCCTACTTCTGGAATGGTCAGATTTCAATGAGAGGACTCTTTCATTCTCTTTTCTGAAGGGCACAAGCCTGGCTGTCAAACATTCTGGGAATCAAACGGCAGAAGAGGCCTGGGAACTCAGCTGTCATTATGCATAAGTTTGTCTAGTTCCTGTGTTTCTAGTATCCTATCCCACTCTCATTGTGTCTGTTGATGCCACCATTTCCCCTCTCCAGAAAACTTCCAAACTGTGGCTCAGTGGGGAAGAGCAATCACTGAACAGCACAGATGTGGGATGTGGAGAACCATCTAAGAATCCATCTCCTTAAACTTCTAATACTCAAGGATCCTTATTTTAACCCTCACACATTTTTAGTAATATGGGTTTTTTTTTGCTTTTTTGAGAGAGAGAGAGAGAGAGAGAGAGGCAAAGGGAAAGGGAGAGAGGCAATCTTAAGCAGGCTCCATGCTCCGAGCAGAGCCTGACGCAGGGCTTGATCTCAGGATTGTGAGATCACGCCCTGAGCCTAAATAAAGAGTAAGACTCTTAACACACTGAGCCACATTTAATATGTGGTTTAAATAAGGTTGGCCCTTAGCTTTTCCTGTTGCTGAATTTGGTCCTTTCTGTAACAGTGCATATGGGTTAGTTGGATGGATTAAGTAATATGAAGAACATGTCAACCTTTTAGCAACAAAAATATTAGAAAATAGGCCATCTGATAATTAACATACAATTGGATTGGAGACTCAGGAAGTTGTTAAATTTGAATCTAAAATGAGATAGTCTGACTTGGATCTCAGAAGACTTATTGTTTATTCCAGGTGTGCATCTTAAGAAACTTGCAGGATTTGTATGGTTTGAACTCAAAGCCACATATTGCTCAGTGATGAATTTTGCTCTGAGTTTTGTGGTTGACCTGAAATCCCAATACAAAGGAAAATCCCAGGAGTGTGAAACCAGATCAGCCAAAATATGAGATTATTCATATGAATACTCTGTGATCTGAGACCGCTAAGGATCCCTTGGCTCTAATTACATTGTGGTCTCATTCAATAAATGTGGGAAGATCGTATGATTTCTTTATTGATTTTGGCACCTGTTACATCTTTTATTAGATCTAACACATGTTCTGAAGTAGGTCTCCAATTATAGAAAACATCTTTTAATACAATGTATAGATTCATATAACTCACCGTTATATCAAAAACTGCATAAATATTACCTTCTATGACACATGATTCATTCTTCTAATTATTTTAAATACAATTTTATTAATAACCATAAAATAAGAGCAATGCTATTTAATTTTTCTATGATCTTCCTCTCCTTCTCCAAGAGTAATATACTATTTAAGGATCATAGAGATTCTACTAGTCTAGCATATATTTTTAAGCTTTAAAGTAGCTAGTGGAAACTGAAAATAAATATATGACATTAAGATTCTAAGTTATCATTATTTATTTGAATTCCTTTCAGAGAAGAAAGGAAAAAAGGAATATATCACTAGGAACAATACTATTTTGTAATATAGGCAGGGCTCATTTAAGAATAAGTGGCTGAGGGGTTTTGCTTTTGGCTAAGTTGGATTAACAGGACCTGTATATTCTCCCTCCTGAAACAATGAACCAACCAACCAACCAAAAAAAAAAAAAAAAGGAACCAGAACCTGATGCATATTCCTGTATTCGTTCATTCCACATGTATGTTGAATACCCACTGTGTACCAGAGATTGAGTTAGGAGGTGAGTATACAAAAATGAGCCAAGCTAAAGTGTTGCTGTTGTCAAGCTTAAAATCTAGTCAGGGAGACAGACAGCAAATAAACACTTCGTAGGAAACAAACGTGGGCACCGATGGCCACTTGTGGTCCTCGCCTAATAGATCAGCTACCATTATATTAATTATAGAGCATATATGTGATATATTTTTATATATCATTCTATCCTTCTTAAAAATGTATAAAACCAGGTAATTATGTCTCTAATAACTTCATATGTCATTAAATACAACCACATTTCTCTGTGACCTCTTTGAATGCACCAAATTTCACTGATGAAACCCTATTGGAAGAAACAATGTATAGTTTGCTTTTGTTTCAAAATGACATACCAAACCACAGATTGAACTTGAGTGAACCCTATTAAAGGTATAATACCAATTTAGAATTTAAAGTACTTAATTTGAGAAAGACATTTATATGTTCAGCTACAAAAAATTCTCATATCTTTCACGCTATGCAAACTCTGTTTTAACCTTCATTTTTCCTCCACAGAGAAATTCCAAACAAATTTATTCAAGCTTTTCTTTCTTCCCATTAAATATAATTATTTTTTGCTGGATAAAATGTTTCTAAAATTCTCCAAAATAAGCACTGAATACATTAAAAGTATGCTATGAAAAAGATATCCATTATGTAAATAAACATATTGAAACTCTAACTATTGGTACACTTAGGGCGAGTGGCTTCAGTTTGACATTGTATATATAATGACATAAAAATTATCTCTTAATTACAATCAAAGGAAGTGAGAATAGATTTCAGGCTTGGGGAAGGGCTGTTGAAGGGGTAATAGACTTTTGATGTCTGTCTTGTCACAGTAGCACAATAGCTAATTCCTGTGACTCCTGACCTTTTAGTGTCTCCTAACCAAGTATTGGCATTAATCTACTGCTTATCTGTCACCCACCACATTGTATAGTTCCCATCTCTGTTTTCAATTATCAGTCATTAGAGAAGGCACCGAACAATTTCAGAAGAAAACTCACAAAACCTTTGACCTGTTTTTGTCAGATAACCACAAGTATTCACTCTAGATAAACTATCATTTCATTGTATTCAAGACGTAAAGGAAGGTTCTTTGCTGTATATGCACTTACTGTAACCTCTATCACCTTCAGGTGGTTAAAAATGGACTGTTTTATTTTACTGATGGAACAGAAGAATTTGCAAGGTCATTCAGTGAAATCTGGTGAGATTAGAATGGTTGACCTCTAGCTGCCAGGCAATCTATAAAACCCACAGATTTTTCTAGTAAAGAAAACATGTGAACTAAATATTTACCAAAAGGTGATTATCAGACGGCTGGGCTTTTATGTTGACTTCTTACAGGCAAACACAAACTTTTCTCAAATATTTGTACACAGTGTGATTGAAATCTGTTATTAATATACTAAATATATTCACTTGTTATTAAATAATCATTTTTCATTACAATAAGTGAATTAATCAGGTATTATCTTCTGTTTTAACTATCAACTAATTTTTGAAATTTAATATTAATATCTAACCCACAAAAGATGAACATTTGTTTTAAGTTCCCATTAATAATTTCTGGTATAAAAAGCTTATAATAAAAACCATAACAAAATATTTTCTGTGTTTAGGATGCATTGTTGATCCTCAGGGATAAAAAGAACGAAGTGACTGTCAGACTCCCTTAAAGAGGAGATGCGTCAGAACCAGCAAATTTGATTAGACTAATGGGCAATATGTGAACATCAAATTATGTGCAGCTGTGTTCTCTATCTCATAGATGTGAAATATCTAAACAAGGCATCAAGTAAACACAATTATTTTCTATCCATCCACCCTTATAAAAATCTAGCTCTAGCCTGAAGTTTTTTTAACACTACTGAACAAATTAAAAAGCCAATAATATTTATTCCATTTATGAATATACCTATATTCCAGGGAAACATACTGACATTCTGATGATCAAAATGGTTGTGTTTTAGGACAGGTAGCCATTTTCTATCATTAAACTTTTATTGACCATTTGCTATAGAAAAAAGTCATGTTTGGGGGTTTGTGCAGGAATATGAAGATAACAAACAAAACAAAAAGAAAATATGGATATTTCTCTAAAGTATCTCACCCCTGGGGTACTTACATGGTGATGTAATAATTACAATACAAGTGGAAACTTACTAATATGATAGCTACCACTTTCTGAGAACTTGCTGTGTTGCAGACACCTACACGAAGACTCTCTCAAATATCATTTAACCTTTACAACACACTGCCTTTTATTATCGACCTCCATTTTAAAGATGGATAAATACAGGCATTGCGATGTTGAATAACTTTCCTAATACCACACTCTTTAATAAGTTAGGTAAATTAAATGGAATTCAAGTTTGTTTGTTTTTTTACTTCATATCCAGCACTCTTAAGTATGGCATTCTGTCATGCCCATTATCAAAAGGGAGGTACAGAAAAAGTGCACAGGTACTGAAAATGTCTCCAGCAGGAAAAATTAACTTGGACAGAACATTTCAAAGTAGTATTTGTGGCACTGGAAATGGAGATTTTAAGCAGACGTAGGATTTGGAGCTCTGAAAGTAGGGAATGCATTTTAGTTAGAGGAAAAAGTGAGGAAAACTATCCAGTTAGGAAAGGAAGGGGATTATTGAGGAATCATTAATTCATCCAACTTTCTTTCAAAAGTGTCAACTATACACTTGCCTGTGATATTGGTTACAAAAAAATAATTTCCTGTCTTTGGTTATTAGAATACAGAATGCATCGATGAGAATGGGAATAGTGAAAAACTGATCTGTTCCCAGTAAATTCTTACCACTCCTCGTATTGCACTGCTTATGCTCAGATTCCATATTGTGCAATGACAACGAACTATTTATTGTTCATTCTTTGGCTATAAGCTCCCAAATCTCTTTCCATCTATATGAATCCTTTATCTGGCAAAACTTCTTTAAGACCAAGCTCAAAATGATCTCCTCCTGAAGCCTCCTATACAATGTGTTGTTCCTTCCTTCATTATTCTGCCTTATATTACACTTATCCCTGGAAGCCTCAACACAATTGTATCACAATTGCACTTTTCCGTGTCTGTCTTCCTTATCATGGGCACATATCTCTTTTCTTCTTATATCTCTGTAGCTTTTAGGGATTGACCTAGAATAGTTATTCAATAAATATTTTGGGATTGAATAAATGGAGAAGTAGCACAGTCGCTAGTTTTAGGATAATCAAAATGAGTATGTGTGGAAGATGAGAAAGAAAAGCAGCCATCTGACAGCCAGGAGATGGACTGCATCCAATAAAGGAGATGGACCAAAAATTTGATATATATTGCTTTTATGAAATCAGAAATTACTTAATTGTTATTGTTTATTTATTTTTATTAAATATATCCATTTTCATGCCAATGCTTGAAATGTAAAGGGTTATCATTATAGCATTCTAATAACCACCGAGGGCTGAATGCTGGGCTCATCCAATCTGGAGCCAAGTAGAGCATGGTACCATCTTCATTGTGTCCTAAAGCTGTCTTCATACAAGATTGAATTCTTTGTGTTCCTAAGTCGTTTATATTTTGTAAAGCAAAATAATATTTACCTATTGGGTTATTAATTAAATTTTGTAAATTTCAAAATCACATGTATTTGAAATTGATTCAGAAATCAATTTGTTTAGGCATTTCATTAAGATATTTAAAATATTTAACCATCTCACCTTTCTTTTCCTTCTTTATAAAACTGTATTTATGAAGCATTTATGAGTACAAGTAAGAGTATTTTAACTACAGAACACTTGAAAGTCCATTGAAACTGTTCTTTGAAACAGCACATTCAGGGGGACAGTTTTCTCTCCTTCAGGTCAAACATGACTGGGGTGTCAAGAGGCTCTTAGGGTTTCTGGAATCTGGAGTTTACCATACTCTCCGGAATGGTTATCCATTTAAAGGAACATGTACATGTGCACTCACTGATCAATGAATAGGCCTTTATAGGACAAGTTTATGTTTCTCAATGGACTAGTCAGTGAAGGATGTCTTGTGAAGTGATATATCTTGGTAGTCACATGTTATCTTTGTTTTTTTTTTCCCCTTTAACTTTAAAATGCAGCACAGATAAGTAATAATTCTATGAGTAATCTCTTAATGATTTTTTGCACTCAGCAGCAAACAATGATCTGTACTCTTTCAACAGCTGGCTAGGCTCCTGGGAGAATGCTATCTTTGCCTTGCAGCTACTGATTATATTTGTGTCTTCCAAGTTATAGCCCTTGTGTGGGAGATTAAGGCTGGTTGCCCATGAATGCATCTCCTTAAGACTGCAGATACATCACAGAATAGATAAAACTTCAATCCTCTGTTAATTAATTATATTCTCCAGATGTTGTAGACCTAAAAATCTTTAATCAGGACATTTCTATACAATTTCTATTAGTGATAAAGACATTCAGAGAGGTGTCTGTTTGGAAAAAAGAAAGACTGCAATCAGTCATTAACTTCTGTTCAGTTGTATCTTAGCAATAAAAGGTTTCAGTGGCTGTCTTTAAACACAAGAAGCTTAATCTTTGCAAAACGTTAGCAATTTAGAGCATTGAGAATGTAGTTTGGTGCTTATATAAGGCAGTCTGTTTCTTTTTACTGTCAGCCCATTAATTATAGAATGTGACTCTTTGGATTCATATTCTACCTTTTGTGTGCTTTGATGTTGCCACTTTTTAAAACCAAATGGTAATAATAAATTAATTCTTTGGTTCTCAGGGTTGGTGAGCTTTCAGTTGCTCTTGGTAGTTCGCATAGATGGAAATATTTGCAATATTCAAAAACCTGCTTCCTGTAAGCGATTATTCACCATCATTATGATTGTATTTTGTGTGATAAACGTTCTAAATTTTGCTGACTTATTGATGGTTTATTTTCTCTGAGTTTGCAAATATATATGTTATATGTTATATATGTTATAACATATATATGCATTACATATATAACATATATGTATAGTACATAACATATTATATAATATATATAATATATAATGTATAATTATATAACATATAATATAATAATATTATATATATTATGTTATAACATATATATATGCAGTACAGCAACTCTTTAATTTTTGTAGACAGAACTGTTGGCAACCATCATCTTATATAAAAATAAAAAATAAAAAAAATAAACAGTCCAATATTGATGGCCTTATTTCACTTTTATGGTGATATTCATCGGCTTACACCTAACAATCTTCAAAACAAGCATGTATCGTAAAGAGAGTGTGGCATTAGTGTAATGTACATATGGCTGAAAATACAGCCTATGAACCTTGTTAGATATATAAGCAGGTATGAACATAGCAGTCTGGGCAGGTCATTGTGTTCTCTTTTTAAATGCAATTCCCATAGGTGTATTGATTGATACAGGAGGTGTGTTTTAAATCTACTTAAGTTTATTCCCAAACTCTCTTTTTCACTTCACATGAGAGAAATGGTATCTATGGTAAGAGAAAAAGGAATGGTCTTCACTAGAGAAAAGGGTCAACCTCCTGACCTCAATATGTTTTAACATGTGTCATTCTATCCCCTTTGACAAATCTGGGTCTTCTTTCGATGAGCTAACCCTCTTGCCTTCCTTTTTGTTTTTCCATTTGTTTTCTGTTTGTCTAGTAATTAAGAGTGTCTTTTCTACTACCAAAGAGGAATGTAATTATGATTTTATGGAGTCTTACATCTTTTAATCTGGTAATACAGATTTTATTAGAAATGATAATAAAGGTGATTAAGGAAACTCATGGTATTTAGTTGATATAATATACAAATTAAAATGCAGATTGAAAGGACCAAATATTTAACACAATATGCATAAAAAACAAAAGGTATTTATATTTTTCTGATTTTTTTTCTTGTTTACTTGCTTATCTTTTAAGCTTTCCAAGACATTTATAACTGCAGTGGGTTGTAGCACATTGTAATATATGGTGAAATAATGCTTAATTTTTACTCAAATCATCAGATATGAACAAGGCAAGGATATCTCTTACAAAAAGCTTACACTTAAGGGATATAAAACGTGGCTGTATGTTCTTTTTCAACCTGTTTGAGAAAGTTATTCTGCTGGTAGGTCTGGCGGAGAAAAAGTTGGAGTATGGAGGGATCCAGTTGGTGAGTTACAATTATTTTAAAATAAGGTTGTAGTAAAAGAATGAGCTTGCATATTAATATAGATGTTATATAATATTAATTCAAGCTATGAATACAATCACTTGTTTAGTCGTAAAAACTCCTCAGATAAGAAATGGAATCAATATTAAATAAGTGAATATAATACAGTATTTACCCAGATAAATATTTGAGGCACTGAGTTCTAGAAGAATGAGCAGATTCCAGAAAGTATGGCATCCTCTTAAGTAGGAGGATCACAGAGAAGAATGAAAGCATTGAAAGATCAACTTTGCTGAGTAATAATGAGATAAAACAAACAAAACCACATCCAGAAAATAACAAATAAATACAGTGTTGTGTTGTTGAGGGATGAGGAATTGAAATCTTGGCTGTGGAATGAAATCTATTCTCTCCCAATTATATATTGTGGGCTCTTGGGCAAGTTATAGAAACTTACAAACATAAGTAAGGTTGTAAGGATTAGACAAATATGTGCCAAACAAATGAGAGTTAAAGAAATTATCATGTCTTTTGTCATCGGGTAATGCAGCAGAATGATACTTAGTGAACAGAGCCAGATTTTGATCCATTCATATAGTCTTTCATTTAGTATTTATTGAAAGATTTCTTTGGATCAAGCATTCTTTGTGTTAGATGCTAATTAACTATTGTTGATCAAATCCTTGATTGCTGAAAAACATTGTGTAAATATACTAGCTATGAACTAGTCTCTAAGTACAGAACTGTAGGATGTCATTATGTAGGTGGTATGGACATTGAACAAAGATTTATAATGAGCTTTAGAAGACAGACATCTGTTACCGCCTAGCTGTCATCACCCAATTTCTTATTCTTAAATTAGGGATATTAATATTTCACACCTCCCTAGGATTGCTCTTTGAGGTAACTGAGCTTACCTTGTGAATATTTGTGAGCATCATTAGGAGTGCAAAGCTATATAAATATAAGTTTTATTCCATTATTCACTCCAACATGTCCCATGGAATTTACTAGTGCAGTTATAATTCAAAGCAATAGGATATAGGAATTTGAGTCATTGGACAAATCTGCACTGCAACTTTATTTTGTGTGGTATATTTAATATAAAATTTTATTAAACTCTTTGAAAATTTGCCTCCTTAAGGAGTTAGGTTAAATAGCCTGGATTAGAAAACTGAAATTTTATAATAACAGCTGAAATTCTAGCTTTCCACTTTATTATACTAACATCTCACAGGGGATTCCAAAACAGTAGATGACTTTACATAATATGAATTCAATACTTACCTGCATTATGCAGGTGTGTGCTTTAGATTGGATGCTAACCTGTGTCTCAGGCCTTATTTTTAGGACTATAATTTCTTTGGTCTAAATTTCAAATAAAAAAATGGTTGTTAATGAAAAATTGCATGATGATTGTTATTTAAAATTTTAAATATTGACTTTAAGAATAGAAAAATACGTTTTTGAATGGCTGGTTGGTTTATACATCATAAAATATGGAAGTCCTCAAGCAGAGTCTGGAACAGTGCAACCTAGTCAAACACATGAACATTTCTGTAGCAAAGTAGTAAATATTTATAGAAAGTGGGATAAATAGAGACTTTAAATTGCCTCAAATCAGCTAATTTCCAGTTCTCCTGCCAAACTAACTTGAAGTTAAACATTCAGTTTTCAGAGCTTTTTGGATTTTGGACTTGTGAATATGAGATTTCAGATCTCTAGTAAAGCATAAATACTTAATAAATTAGGACACGGTAATAATCTACAAGCAGAAGCTGCATAAGAACATAGGTTGGTGGCCTCAACTACTTGAATTCATGTTCTTTGGTCTTTATTCTCTCTGCCTCCTCAGTTTTTGTTTTTTGTTTTGTTTTTTTTTTTTTTTACCTTCAAAGTAGAGATAATCAGAGAACATACCTCATTGGTTGTTACAAAGTATAATATGTTAATATGAATAAAATGCTTAGAACAGTGCCCAAATATAATGAGGATCAGAAAAGAATAAGTTTGCAGTGAATTAAATTTAGTTCTTTGTAAACACAAGTTGTGGCCAGTTTTTTTTTTTTTTAATTTTATTGTTTATTTTTGAGAGAGAGAGAGACAGAAAGCAAGCAGGGTAGGAGCAGAGAGAGAAGGACACACAGAATCCGAAGCAGGCTCCAGGCTCAGAGCTGTCAGCAGAGAGCCCAACGCGGGTCTCAAACTCACGAACCGTGAGATCATGACCTGAGCCAAAGTTGGCTGGTTAATGGGCTGAGCCACCCAGGCGCCCAATCGGCAAGTTTTAATATGGCAAGTTTTAAGGCACTTTCAGTTATTAGACATCCAGTTTGTAGGCATTTTCTACCCTTACGCATTCCCTCTCACGTACCTGAGTCAGGAGGATGGACAAACAGTACAGAGGGAGATATGTTCATACCAGTCTAAGCTATTGCCAGCAGAAGGTTAGACGGAGAAGTTTAAATTATGAACCAAAATAGCATCCTAAAAATGGGATTGTCTTCCTTATTTAGTGAGAAGCTGATTACTGATCTTCCTGGGAGCAGACCTCTCTTAGGACCAAGATAGTGATACTTAAAAAAACAAAACAAAACAAAACTTCATGCTGAGATGGTGTCAGTATGTGCCCGACTGCCAGAACACTGTTCTTGTCAAGCTTCCCGGGGCCAGGTGTAGATTATATTTTTCTTTGCTGGCTTAGGTATGGGAGGTGGAGGTGGAGATGAGCTCCCTGCCCTCCTAAACGGCCTCCTACTCCTGGGGAAAATAAACTGAAGATTGTTTCGAAGGATGAAGGCCAGGAATCATGCATTCCTTTGTCATGAGCTTCCTCTAGACATGGAACCCATCTGGTCCTGGAACTCAGAGTTCTAGCAGCCATGGCCTCCACCCTCATTCCTGGTTGGTCGTGACCCTCTTATCTTTTCCTTAATATTAACCCTTCCTCTTGTTTAGGACCCCCAAGTTTCACATAATTACAACAGCGTTGACATTATTTCAATGATGCACCTAAAGATATTTTCCTATCTTCCTGCAATTTTTGAAACTTAGGAGTTCATTTACGCAACTTACCCATTTTTTATCTTCTTGTAACAAAATTTTAGCAATAGAACACATCACTGGAAATATGTAGAAGTATTATTATAGGCTGTAATTGTGAGGCACCTTGTGCCCAGTGCTTTGCAGTGTAATTTTTGTGATCCTGACCTATATATTATCTTAGATAACAGAGAGATTTTGAGCAAGCTACCAATACTGAGAAACATAACTCCACCACATGATAGTGCATTACTAAAAATGAGTCCTTTGCATAGATAATTTCTTACGATGGTTTTTGGTGTTCAGTGGATATAGTATCAAATAATATACTATTTTACAAAGCCAGGTTATATAATAATATGCCTCACACTTACTACCCGAATTCTTCAACATTCCATAATGTTCCCAAGAGGAAAAGTTCTCTGACTTCACTTGGTGGGAAGGTTGCTGAAGGGGGAAAATATGTTTTCCTCTCTATTTTGAGTAAGATCAGACAGAAGTCTTTGGAAGCCTTTATGCTGCCCCATGGATAAGGAGGTTATACCAAACAATGTATAAGAAGTAATAAAAGTGCTTTTTTTTTAAACAAAAGAAGGACATTTCATTTGCTGAAAGGAGAAAAAAAAAATTCTGGGGAAGGCATTTTAGAAATAATCCCTCTCGTGGACATGAATTTACTTTATTTACTTGACCTTTGCAATGTCATAAACATAGTTCTTATGCTCCTGCAATTTCTCAGTCCTCCTTGCTATTTTCCTCCCTCAGCTGTGCTAAATCTCATCACTGACTTCACCTGGAACCCTGGGGGTTTCTATTACATATCCCTAATTCCTGTATGAACCCCTCTGTGTTCTGGTACCTGATAAAATAGTAGTAATCATTTTACAACCTTCGCTTTTAAAAACATTTTTGGATACCCTTTCTAGTTAGCATCCAAGAATTTGTATGAAACCACAGAGGTTATATTGCTTTTGAAATAAAGGTTGTTGGTTTGTGGAATTTCCTTCAACTGGAAACATGTATGAGCCTGCGGTTCCAGTGTTTTCCCAGTTTTATAATATCCTACTTGCTTGTTTTCATCTTCAAAGCAGGAGAATTTACCATTAATTTCCATATTTTATAAAGGATTAACTTTTTTCCTTCCCTATTTTTTTTCTTTTCCAGTTGAAAGAGACAAGGATTTTTCTCACCAGCGAAGGCATTACAAAGAATTCAGGTTTGATCTGACTCAAATTCCTCATGGGGAAGCAGTGACAGCAGCTGAATTCCGGATATACAAGGACCAGAGTAATAGTCGATTTGAAAATGAAACAATTAAGATTAGCATATATCAGATCATCAAGGAATACACTAATAGGTAACAACTCTATGTCTAACTTATTATCCTAGCAAATGAATTGTAGTTAAATCCATTGATAATCATGTGATCTATCATATTATGTTTTCTTTGGGTGTAATGACATTCAAAGCCAGGTGTAGACACATTGAAAGTAAGAGTAATGGATCTGAAGAGTGCCTTCCACATTCCCCAGCTTCTCCTTCCTCCTAACACCAATCTGTGCACTGGATGGTCCCTGCTTCCCCCATATTTGCTTTCCAGTCCACTTGTCTCCTTTTGTAAATGAGAAAACTTTCGTTTTAGTCAGCACACACAAAATTTATAATTGAAATGATTTAAATCACTTGCTGTTTTTTTTTTTAAGTTGGAGAAGAGACCCTTTATTTCTCACTGGCATGGATGTAAATTATATGTGTGTTGTTATGTGTATTTTGATGTAAGGCACTATATTTGCAACATTCTGCCCATTAACCTGTATTTCTTCTGTCTACAAAATGGTTAATTCAAAATGTTGCAAAAAATGGACAGATAGTCTGAAATACAAAATATATGAAAACTTCAGTTGATAATTACTGCAAATGAACCATCAAATAGAAGAGTTGAAAAGAAAGCTTAGCAGAGTTGTCTGACCTTTCATCCACTGAAGAAATCTCTTGGGTAAAACCTTCATGGGTGATTAGCCACCTTTGTTGGACAGCTCTCATATGTAGTTTTTTCAAACTCTCATTGATTATTTATTTATTTATTTATTTTATTTTTTTATTTCTTAAAATTTACATCCAAGTTAGCATATAGTGCAACAGTGAAATGTTAAGGTAAAATCTGTTTCCATTTATTAGATCCAGATCATCCCTCTGGTGAAATAGTATGTCTTTCTTTGATGAGATATTTAAAGACAGCTATCTTGTCCCCTCCAAGGCTCCTCCCTCTCCTTGAAAATTTCTAGACCCTGACATTTAGATTTTTCTTGGTTTTGGAGAGTGCCAGAGTTCCCAATGGATGTTCAATGGGACATTGGTCCCTCACAATACTCAACGAAGAAAAAAGAATAAAAAGCTTCTGAGGTTAAATGCATTTGAAAATCCTACCTGCTAGACCTTTCTCTAGATTCACAATGCACATCATATATTAAAGTCTTAGAAAGGCTTTATAAGTAAGGAAACCTAGTCTTCTTCAAAATTATCTCATTATGGAATCTTTTCCTTTGGGTGCATAATACTTCATGCCCATGAAACACTGGTTCAGCAGGACATACTTTGATTAAGTGCTGATCTTATTTTGAGAGCAGTAATTCCATGGCAGAAAGATTTGTGTTCCTTTCTTAACTCTAACACTTACTAGCTATTTGTCTGTGGGTGAGTTTTCGGTTGTTTATTTAAATTTCAATTCAGTGGTTTCATTTATAAAATGAGTATACTAAGGGGCGCCTGGGTGGCTCAGTCGGTTAAGTGTCTGACTTCAGCTCAGGTCATGATCTCGTGGTTCGTGAGTTTGAGCCCTGAGTTGGGCTCTGTGCTGACAGCTTGGAGCCTGGAGCTTCTTCGGATTCTGTGTCTCCTCTCTCTCTGCCGCTCCCCTGCTTACACTCTGTCTCTCTCTCTCAAAAATAAATAAACATTAAAATATTTTTTAAAAATTAAAAAAAAATGAGTATACTAAGTTTTTTGTTGTTGTTGTTAGAGACAGAGCCTGGCATACTACATTATTTTTTTAGTACTAAATAATGATGGCACCTTAAAATTAAGTGATGAGAATTTGAAATAATACTCCATGTATTATTTAATTATATTTCTGTAACTAACAAATATTTTATTTATAATTCTGTTTTTCTATGTTTGTTCCCACATTTGGATTGTGAGCTCCTTAAAGAAAGGATAGTGTCTTAAGTAGTTTCTTTTCTTTAATCCTCAGCACTTAATTTGCTTGATATGAATTAGTTTTCAAATTACTATTGTCCATGATTGGGATAATACTCCATTAACATATCTCAAAATGCTTGAATTGTCTCTATTTTTTTGTCATTCACAATAGTTATGCACACAGAATTTGTAGTTGGTTATTTCATAACCACCCAAGTGGTTTTTACAGGAACCACTGGTATGCCAGATCTCTACCTCTAGAATATACTTATTGATTATGTGAATCTAAATACAGACTTTTACAATGATCACAATTTGATGTCCTAACCTTTAATCAGGTCTATTGTTCTGTCTGCTCAGGATATTTTTGAATGTTATCCATTGAACCAGCCATCCATTTAGCTTTCTTTCACCTCTAAGTATGTGAACTGTATAATTTAAGACATAATACACGTGATGAAAATAAAAGACTAATAGAAAAGACTATCGATAATAGTTTATACATTCATTTCTGATGAACCCATGCTGATTTTTATGAATAACACATCTGGGAATATTTATGGGTGTTGATGCTTCACAAGACTTCACAATTTTGAGAATTTCTATTTCTTTAAATATGGGACATTTGTTTATCTTGAAAGTTTGTTATCTAATTATACATGATTTAAAAAATATTACTCTCAATGTTTCTATAGCTACATTTGTATGCTTTTTCAGTACTCTTGGGTATAAGTTGGCTAAGTCTTTACTTCTTTTAACATGTATTTAAATCTAAGACACAGGATTTCCTAATGTCCTTGATATTTTCCCTACATCTTTGAAAAGTGATTTCTAAAATACATGTATATATTGATCAATTCTCAAATATTTGTATTTGTATTTGATATTCTCAAATATTTGTATTTGATATTCTGAACTCTAGGATGGCATAGATTGAATAGATTGGTATCCAACTTACTGAATAGCATTTATTAAAATTCAATTCAGTAAATTCAATTCCATATTCATTCTATCAAGTTCACACACTTGAAATCTACTATCACATATTGTTGCTAAATCATCCTGTAAGTTTATGCTATACTTATTATTTTCTGTGGGTTTTATTTTTGCCACTTATCTTTTTCAATATCCAAAATATACAAACTCCCACACGTATACCCTACATTTCAATTTTATATTCTATTGATCAGGTGAGAGAATCTCTGGAATAGTGCTTTCTTTTTCTTTGAAATTGGCATTCACCCATTACTTGGTGTTCATTAATCTACAGTGTAAGAAGATGCAGTCCTAGGTTCTTGTCTATACATCCAGGAGTCACGTTTTGCACTCTTCTTTTTGTTCCGAAGAAATAGATTTAAGGGACGGATGATATACAAACAATACATGTAATTCTTCGAATATTTCAGGTGTCCGTGTAGGATTTCAGCCAGCACAGAAAGTAGTCATGTATAGCAATAACAGCATGGAGTTTGGAATTTCCCTATGGGGAAATTGCTGTATATCTTAGGGTCTCCGTTTACAAATATGAAAAGAATAAAAGTAATAATAAGTATTTCAGAACAATAAAAGTATTTGAGATGATTTGGGAAGAACTAGTGCTTATCACAGTACAAAGACTATAGCTGATACTTTATAAATACATTGGTCAATATATACTCATATAGTTCAGTAGGAGCACCTAGTTTACTAGGTTTAGAGGATGGCATACATAGGTTAACCAAAAGTAGGTGGTTATTATGATAATAATAGCTACCATTTACTGACACCTATTTTTATGTAAAGATCAAGTAAGTCATATGATGCCAGGTGCCTTTACTTCATGAAAAAATCACCTGATCTTTGATTCATATAAAAGGAATTAGTATGCTTTTAAGTTTAATAATGAAATGAATACCACCCAACTTGCTAGCAACACCAATGAAGCTGTCTCTGAAAGCAAATGGTAAATAAATAACGCTCTTATTTAAAATACTGCTGAAGAGTGGTGGAGATGGGGGATTACTTATTTATGAATTTATTTTACAGGAATATCAGAGATGTAGACAAATTGGACACAGATTCACATATAAGTGTTTATTACAGTATTAGTGTTGGCAATTGCATAAATTGAGAATATTTCAGTTCAGTGTTAAACAGGAGGTAAGAAGTTACACTTTGTTTTCTGAAAAACAGAGATACTATACTTTAGCCAGTAGAAATTAGGTTTTAAAAATATTGGATAACACTGGAAGGTTCTCAGATTATAACATTAGTTGACTAAAAGTATGATATATGATTATACTAATTTAAAATAAACTCATGTGGAAAACAGATCAGATGGAAGCACCAAGTGTTTATTGCAGACTTGTGGGTTTGAAATTTTAATTCTTACCTTTTTGTGTACTTTTGAAATTTTTTATAACAAACATTATTTTTATAATTAGAAACAAACATAATTCCAGTTGAGAGGGAGAGAGAATAATGAATCAACTTTACGCTACACATTTCTCTACAAAATAGCCTTCCTAAACTTCTCCAGGTTGAGACCGGCAAAAACCAAATCAAAATGAAACTAAACAAAACACCAGCATTTAACAATAAGTAGCTCTTATTTTTAATTAAGCCATGGAAGGCATTTTCCCCATACAGAATATGGAGAGAGATAAAGAAATAGCTATATTTTTTTCCTCTATACTAAGGAAAGTTTTTCTGCAACAGAGAGCTTTGACTTTAACTCTGTGAAGGTGAGGAAGAATAGATTAAAAATAATTTACAAATCATGTGATCACAGTTAAAACAGAAAGAATTTCAATTTTAAAAAGTACTTTTGAAATTCAAATGTTATTATATTTTGTTTAGTGTTGATTATCTACAGTTTTATATATTTCCTAGATCAAGAACCAAAATGGGCATAGGAAAAGAAACCAGTACCTCTGGCCAATTTAAAAGCTGGGGTCACCTCTTAAAGCTTCTACCTTCAGGCTTACGGCTTTTACCTAGATTTTTTTTTCAGTTTTATTTATTTAGAGGTGCCTAGGTGGCTCAGGTGGTTAAGCGTGGGACTCTTGATTTTGGCTCTGGTCATGATATCATGTTTTTGTGAGATCAAGCCCCATGTCTGTTGGGCTCTGTGCTGACATCTCTGAGCTGCTTCTCTCTCTTTCTTTGCTCCTCCCCTGCTTTCTCTTTGTCTCAAAATAAATAAATTAATTACAAAAAGTGTATTTATTTACGTAGTCTCTATATCCAACGTTGGACTCAAACTTACGACCCCAAGATCAAGAGTTGTGTGCTCTTCCAACTGAGCCATCCAGGCACCTACTTAGTGTTTTGAATTAAACTCAAAAAAATTAAAAAGCTGGTACAGATTGTGTTATTTAATACAGTGCATTCAACAATGCATATATGTGTATATGTATATGTATATGTATATGCATATATGTATATGCATTGTTGAATGCACTGTGTTCAATATATAAGGCTTACTTTCCCTAATGTATTATCAAGGAGTGTTGTGGTGGGGATTCTTGAAGTAATTCAGATTGATGTTTTATAGATATGCTTTCTACTCAAGACATTGTCTGATCTATTAACCATCTAGTGTGTGAATTTTTTGACAGCATTAATGAATCAAAAAAATTTTAATGCCCCATTATGTCATCTCTTTCACAGCTATTTATCTTAGCAAGACTTAAAAGTCTTAAAATGATATATTCTAGTTCTACCATCTCCCACCTCCCCCATTTATTCCTACTTGTATTTAAATGTGTGCAATTTAACAGTTCTGATATTTATCCAGATTTTTATTTTTCTTGGTTAAAAAGTTAACACACTTTGCATCATTTCACTGATTTAATCTTTTCATATAAGGCTGACAGCCCCAAATTCTATATAGAAGGCATTGCTCTTCAGTCACACCTCATATATCTGGCATTATTGGGAAATGAGGTTTCCACATGATTGAATTTTCCAGATAATTCAGCTGAGGTCGGCATGCTTTTGCTGAGCTCCTACCATGTAGCTAGCACAAGGGACAGGAGGCCGAGTAAATAAAATCCCAAAAGCCCACAGCCCGAGGGCCAGGGGCTGTGGTGGGCCTGCCTCACACAGACTTTAATAACTATGATACAATGTGCTAAGCACTATGATGTAAGTATGCACTAAGTGTTGTGGAAACACAAATGAAGGGGAAATTAATTCTTCATGTGGGAAGGTGAGGGATCTTAGGGGAATCCACTGAGAGGGGTGCACCCTTGAGCTGGGCCTTTGGAGATGAGTAGGAATTTTCTATAAGGAGAGAGCAATTGAGAAGGAAGGAGGGAGAGAGAGAGAGAGAGAGGGAGAGAGAGACAGAGAGACAGGGAAACAGGGAGGGGGACATGTCCTAGAAGAAATATTCCTAAACATTAAAATGTTTAAATGTATAAATTAAATAATACAAAGAAAACTATCAGGGCCAGTGTTACTGCTACTAAGAATAGCAGCCAGCACTTCACCATTTAATGGGCACTCACCATGTGTCTGGCACTGTACTAAATGCTTTACTTGAATTAATTTTTTCGCATGTGTACACACACACACACACACATATATGCCTATATGTATGTGAAAAAATTAATATCTATATACCTATATATGTGTGTGTGTGTGTGTGTGTATATATATATATATATATATGTATTATGTATAATTCAACCTTTTGCTAATGTTCTGCTATGAATATACATTTTTGTACTCCATTGCAAAAACATCTGAAGCTAGCCTGCTCGATGTCATTAGCCACCTTCACTACTTGGATATATTTAGTTAAGCTGTCATCGTTCCAGTTCACAGTCAGCTTCATATTTACATCATCTCCCGATCCTGCAACTCTAAGATTTGTGATTCTTCTGTGGAGGTACTTCAGAACGTACATTGACAATTTCTACTCGGGAAGATTTCATGGGCTCTTGAGAGCAGGATAGCAGAGGAGGACACTTGCTGGTTGATGACCTTTTACTAAGTATACAGGATCGTAGGTACACAAGTATAGCTTAAATTTCTTCACTGTGCAGGGATTTGCGTTCTAGTTCAGTGGTTCTCAGCTTGGGTGATTTGGCCCCCCAGGAAACACTTAGCAATTTCTGGAGACATTTTTGACTGTCACAGTTGGTGAGGGTGGAAAGATGGGGTGCTCCTGGCGTCTAGTGGGTGGAAATGCTAGGGTAAACCTTTTACAATGGACAGGACAGCACCTCCACACAATAAAGAATGATCTGATCCAAAATGTCCATAATGCTGAGGTTGAGAAGTCCTTCTATTTATGTATTAATGTATTTATGTATTTATTTTTAAAGTTTCTTTATTTTTGAGAGAGTGAGAGCAGAGCATGAACGGGGGAGAGTAAGAGAAAGAGGGAGACACAGAATCTGAAGCAGGCTCCAGACTCTGAGCTGTCAGCACAGAGCCCGATGCAGTTCTTGAACCCATGAATGCAAGATTATGACCTGAGCCAAAGTCGAATGTTTGACTGAGCCACCCAGGCACCCCAAGAAATCCTGCTTTTTTTATAGATTTAAGTTATAAATTTAAACACAGGAATAAAGTGCTGTCAAGTCAATTTTCTTTGACTAATTTCATATTTTGGGTCCTGAGAATCATAGCAAGGAAGAGTTTTTAGAGGTCTTAGAGTTTGGGGTGCATGGTGCTTTGGACACATGGCTCATTGATGAGGGGGAATTAAATGTGGTGGGACTATCTTTCTGATCGTCTTCCTTATATCTTGTTGAATGGTGGGGCCTCTGTATATATATATATCCAGTAGCACATGTTTGGATTTCTCTGCAGGGGAAAAATATGGGATGATGTCATGCCAGGAAACCTGTTAAACATTAACAATATCTTGGCAATTAAAAAAAAATCTGCAGAGAGAAAACTGAACTTTCATAGTGGGAATTCAACTTTTTTTCCCATTTTTGCCATGTGTGTCATCCAATTTCATCTAATATTGCTATTTTACCAGTTTGCATCTGTACTTTTGAAATGTAAATACAGCATTGCATCAGATATTCTGAAAATTGGTGCCCTGTGAGATTCATAGCATTTGGTAGAAAAAAACACTTGAAAATATCAATCAGCTAACAAATTCTAACACTTTTAAGTTACAGCTGCTTGTGAGAGAAACTTCTGACATTATGAACTCCAGAGAATATAATTTATTAATTTGTTGTCCCTTGTTCATGTATTCCATACCAGAGCTGGACAGTGGGCTCCTTAAGTGGTGTTATGGTATGTATGTCAAACACCCAGAGGAAGATGTATGATGCTTTCTCCTTGGGTGGCCATCATTACATTTTTGTTGGACTTGGTAAGCTATCCAAAGGCAAAGGGTGATGGAAGGAGGTGAAATACTTACAAGAGTAGAAATTTTGGAAAAACTGGAGATGTCCTGTGGACTGTAAGGTTCATGACTTATGGAAGTAAAGTACTGAAACTTTTCTTCCAAATGTATCTGTGTTTCTTCCAGACAATTTCTGAAAGCTTTCCTTGACCAGGTTGAGTGCTTCTTGGTTAGATTATAGAATGGTTATACTCTTGGGTAACTATTTCTTTTCTCTGTCTCTCTCTCTCTCATATATATATATATATATATATATATATATATATATATACATATATATATACGTGTATATATATATATATATACACACACACACATATATACACACATGTATACACACATATATACACATGTAGAAATAGATATTGAAACTGAAACTATTACAATCTGGGGAATGTTTCTGCCTCAATATTTCTTGTTATGGATTATACAAATAATTTTACTTCTTTTGATAAATGTTCCACTGAATTTTTTTCTTCTAATTGATTCAGATATAAAGGTTCAGTATGGATTATTATGCATCAAAAAATTTTACTAAATTTAAATGAATTAATACCTATACCCCAAATTTGTAAGTGTAGGTTATTAAAGAAATTTCACAGTAAAAATTGCATAAATCACTTCTTATCCTAATTATTCTATCAAGCATAATGCACACAACTTATTATATACATACATACATGCAATAAATGTGTTTTGCTAAGAAAATAGCAATGGTAGTCATTTGTGTAGCATTTTTTTATTTGTGTATCTTTTCATACCTACAATATATTTATAGAGGTAGATATTTTAATCTTTATTTAAAGAAGAAAAAACAAGCTCAGAAAGGTAACTTGAAGGGAATAATTATTTTTCTAGTACTAAACAAAGCCTAAGTATAGCAAGTCATTGTTGAAATTAAGCAGATAACAACTCCACCTACAACTATGATTCTTTGCTTTATAAAGGAAGGCTTATAATAATGAGGTTCATCAGAGTATCCATGAGTCCTACTCCTTCTGCTTAAGTAATAAGAAAGTATTTGCTATAAGTCTGTGATACAGTATCCTGATAAAACAGATTTCAGCAAAAGATGAATGGGAGTCCCATATAAGGACTCATCCAATACGTGTTAGTTTACCCAATTCCCTTTGCTAAGAAGTGATTTCTTTTATAAACAAGTTTTACATGCGAAACCAAGGATAGTGTTACAAAGAAGTAACCAAGCATATGCCTATTTTGGAAGATTTTCAGTGTTGTATATGCATATTTCTTCTTGTGTTAAAAATAGTATGAGTTGTTTTGTCTTCTAAATGTGAATTTAAATGGGTCCTATCAATACCCTCACTTCTCTTGCTAAAACTTCTCTTGCTAAACTAAAAATTCCTCTACTTGACTCTGTTTGCTCCTTTTGTCCCAAATTCCATGCTATTTCTCTTTTCCTCATTTTATCCAAGCTCACTGATATAAAACTTCCCTTTAAATTCCTTCACTTTCTTATATTTATTCACCCCTCAACTCCTGCAATTTGATTCCCATAATTCCACTCTCTTGATCATCTACCAACAGCCTCCTTGTTACCAAATCTTATAGACACATTTTCATTCTTTGATGCTGCCTACAACCTCCTGTTTAACACATGAAATATCTGTATTTGTAAGAAACAACCAAAAAATTTGGATGGCTTAATGCAACAGAAATTTGTTCTCTAACTGTTCTGGAGGCTGGAAGTCCAAAATCAAGGTATTGGTAGGTCCATATTCCTTCTAAAACCTCTAAGAGAGGATCCTTTCCTCCTTCTTCCAGCTTCTGGTAGCCCCCAAAGTTCCTTGGCTTTGTCAGCATAATTCCCATCTCTGCTTTCATCTTCATCTTCCTTCTGTGTGTGTCTATCTATGTCTCTTCTCTTTTTATAAGGAGAGCAGCCATACTGGACTAGCCCCACCGTAAGGACCTCATCTCAACTTGATTATACTGTAAAGACACTATTTTCAAATAAGATCACATTTATGGGTGCCAGGGATTAGGACTTCAACATACTGTATGCATTCAATGCATACCAGGGAGTGTGTCAGTTAGTCTCAGATAAGAGAAATAGAACTACATGAATGATAAGGAATAAGGGACTTATTACAGTGATTTGTCTTTCTGCAATCGTGGGACCTGGCTAAAGAGTTTAGGTGAGGCCGTTGCTTCTGCATCTGGTGATGAGTCTGAAGTCTATAGTACAGGCAACTGGTAAGGGAAATGGATGTGGAGTAGGAGAGAATGAGGAGAACTTGAAACCTGGGAGGATAAGCTCAAACTCCAAAGACATTGGGGAACCATTCTAATTCTCAGAAATGC
Source organism: Acinonyx jubatus (assembly GCF_027475565.1). Lineage (NCBI taxonomy): Eukaryota > Metazoa > Chordata > Mammalia > Carnivora > Felidae > Acinonyx > Acinonyx jubatus. Next base: position 97,378,591 of record NC_069385.1, read on the forward strand.
CAACTTCAGTGATGTGGGTGACCTGCAGGGGTAGCTGGTGAACTTCACTGTGAGCTCCACATACCTCTTGCTCAGGATGTGCAGAAGGTGAAGGGGGTGATCTGGAAGGAGGAATTGTGGGTCAGGATTTGGAGAAACTGATGTTGCTGATATCCAGAGGAAGCTCGAAGAGCTGTAGGCCCAGCTGTTCCCCACAACAAGGTGAGCCAGCTGATCAGCGACAATGCATGTGAGCAGGAGGAGAGAGTCTGGCACTCTACCAAACTTCCAAGCCTAAACTTGGCTGCTGCTTTGCTTCTACTCCTGCACAAACTTCTTATATGGCTCACTGTAACACAGAACCAAACAGGGAAGAGAGTTCTGCGAGTCTGGGTTTCAGTGGAGCTGATTTGACAAAGTATGAAGCCGTAGCAGTCCATCTTTGTTGAATTGGCACAAACATACATTTTATAACCATCCACACTTTCCAAAAAATATAAGAGTAAAATCATTCTCTGCTTTTTTATCCATCTTTGGATGTTGTTCATTCCTTTTCTAGCTGGGTCATATTGCCCCTTTGATATCCTGTCACTTCAATATGAAATATAAGGTTAGCTACTATCAAAACTACCTAAACTATACGGTAGGCAGAGGGGGAAGGGAAAAAAAAAGAATTGGTTAATATGTGTACAAATACATTAATATCAAAATAAGAAAGTAATACTCATACCGATTACAACCTTCACTTCTACAACTGGTCACATGGTTGAGGCAGGTATTTATAACTTCCTTCTTCTGTTATGTAATCTTTACACTTTTGTTTTCCCTAAGCACTACTGCTGGTCATTGTTCCTTGCCTAGTGAAGTAAACAAAACATTCATTCTTGAAGTGTCTGGGCTATTAGCGGTAATGCCTGCATTCAGCTGTAGTTTTCCATTGACCTTTATCACTGGACATGGGAATACTAAGAGGTAATATCATATATTTCGGATATTCTCCTTTTCCACACTGTGGTAGCATCAACGTGGTTTCCTTTTGACATTAAGGATCAATTAACCCACAGACTAAAGCAGCCCTTTCTCAACTTGTTGATTCACTGGCATGAGGAGTCCAAAGTGACCCCAGGCTGTCTCGATGTCTAATTTAATGGACCACTGCTAAGGCTACCAATGGTACCATTCCACTCTTGGGAACTAAGAGCTCTGGACCAACAGAGCCCAACATTTTGGTGCCAAGCAGCAAAATTTTCACTAGCTGAATCAGGAAGAGTGAGGAGAAGAGCCACTCCTGTTTCTACCCCTTGATTTCTAGAGCCAGGAGAGAGGGCTATGAGAGAAATAGTCTTACATCGGTTGCTGGTTAGAGCATACAAAGCTTCCTGAGGATATTAGTCCATTTGCACAAGATACTGACGAACAACTGGTGGCACAACTGAGTCTCCAAACAGGCCATTCCATCATCTTGCCAGGCCATCTGCTGCAAGGTGATGGGACACATGGTGAGACTAGAGAATTCCATGACATGAGCCACTCTGCTCTTCATTTGCTGTTAAATCAACTTTTTGATCAGAAGCAGCATTAAAATTCCATGACAGTTAATAAGGCATTCTATAAGTGCATGGGTAGTGATTTTGGCAGAAACCTTATGGGCAGAGAAGGAAAATATATATTCAGAATGCCTATTCCAGTGAGGACAAGTACTGCCGTCCTGTGATGTAAGTGCTTCAATCTAATTGACCAAACACAAGGTAGCTGTCTAATCCCTCTGGACAATGATACTATAAGGATTTAGAGTAGGGATTTGACCTTATGCAATTGTGGAAGATAGTTAAACAGTCTAAGTAAGGCTGTTGCTCCGCATTTGGTGCTGAGCCTGAGGTCCTCAGGAAAGACTAGAAGAAAAGATGGGTGTGAGTTGGGAAAAAGAAGGGCAAAGTAGAACCTGTGAGGTTGGTCTCATAACCATGAGGACAACCAAATTGGAACCTATCTTCAAGGTTCAATTTCGATGATGCAGATTATTTCCTAGCTACCAAATCTTTCCTCATAGATGTGTCCAGATGCCTGATGCTGGATTCAGAGGAACTGAATAAGGAGATTTCAATGGGATCTGCAGCTGCCCCACACCAATAAGGTGAACCAGCAAATCTCAACAGTATGCCTAAGCTGTAATAACACTTGATCATACAAAAGTCTTCCAAGCATAAACATGGTTACTGCCTCACTTTTACTTTCCAAATATTAACCAAATTTCTTTTATGGGCAACCCAGGTCCAGAACCTTATAGGATAGCTGCAGTTGAGTTAAACTGATGTTGTATAAAACCTACACTAGGAGTCAATGAATGTTAAATTGAAAGAATGAATAAATGAATGGCTGGGTAAATAGATTTGCAAAATGTCTCAGGTCACTCCTTGGCCCCAATTCTACCATCTTGTTTTAGGGTGGTGGCTCAGCTCAACCTTTTAGTATTCCAATTCAAATCCAGTGATCTTCCTGTAGGACAGCAGTCAAAGTATAGTTTGGGACTAAAGGGAGCTGCCATGATATATGAGAAATTGTTCTGAAAATGAAGTATGGATGAACCTGGGAACTGGTCCTCCAACTGCCTGAGTAATCATAGGACTAGTTTGATTGCCTTTTAAATTTTCTCATCAATAAAATAACAATTCAGCTAAGTAATTTATATCTCACTTAGTTCCAGTACTCTTTGGTACGTTTTGGTTACCTTCAGAGGTAGAATCCCAGACTAGCTGATTTCACATCAGGCATTCTTGGTCATAATTTTTATTTTAGTTTCATAATGAGAATACTCTCATTATTCAACTATTTAGACAGTAGAAAGTAGAGGAAGTTAACATTTCACACATTTAAAACTACATGCATAGTGTGCTACTATGCACATGTTTGGATACTTATATGGGCGTACTTATATGCCTGATTATAAAGAGAACACATAATCATGATATGATCCTATAAAAATGATAACTGCTTTACCCAAGTAAAAGATCCAAAATATTAGAGGGAGAAACTGAATATTTATATAATGTATTTGTTTATAAACACAGATATATAATCAATGCAGTTAAATAATACCATAAATAATTATGCACATATATTTTAGTCATATTGTAGAAAATATTCTTTAGTATAGCAATAGTCCTTGTTTCACTCTCAAAATATATATGTGAAAACTTTCAAACTTTTTACATGCATGTTTGACATCATATCTATCACCGTAGCCATATTTCGAGTCATATATCACAGTATTACAAACCACATCATCTTCAGGTCCATCTCTGTTGTTTGAAAAACAACATTTTTTGAATCTGTGTTTGATGCTGTCATTGGAAATACTATGTTATCAAAAGCACCGGTATGTACGTGGTTTTTGTTATTGTTTGTTTTTAGACTTTTCTTTTTTTTTAATTTTTTTTTAACGTTTATTTATTTTTGAGACAGAGAGAGACAGAGTATGAACGAGGGAGGGTCAGAGAGAGGGCGACACAGAATCTGAAGCAGGCTCCAGGCTCCAAGCTGTCAGCACAGAGCCCAGCTTGGGGCTCGAACTCATGAACTGCGAGATCATGACCTGAGCTGAAGTCGGCCACTTAACCGACTGAGCCACCCAGGCGCCTGTTTTTAGACTTTTCTACATGGATGAATGATATATCCACAATGCAGCTTCTGACTCTATGCTTCTATATATGTGATTTTTAAGAGAGTGACTTAACAAAGACAGCCAATAATTGGATTTTCAAGACAACACACCCAGGAAGAATTACTAAATTTCTTTAGGTCTTCTCCTTCTCTGCCTCCTTATCGCCTCCCCATCCCCACCCCACCCCATTCTACTCCCGCCTTTACTTCTTCCTCCTTTCTGCTTTAGTGGTAACCAAACATCTCTAAGCATCCACAAATAACATTGATTCAGGTTACTTGATGCTAATGTGTCTCCCCAAGTAATACTTTCCCAGACTTCACAGGTCAAAATTAAGCAATTTAGAGCCATCTCTGTTATGACACTGCATGTAAAAACTCACATATAGTTTGCTTCTCATTTAGATATTCAGATCATATTACATTTCCGTCTTTATAGAATCTTTTAAGGCAGGAGTCACCATACTATATTTTAAACATTGTGGAAATTGAGGCTGAGGAACCCCTTAATTGTTCAAGCTCTGTCTGATCCCCAAATCCTTTTTTTTCATTACATTACACTAATAGTTATATCATAATGATAAAATTAAGCTTTAGTTTCATCTGTTGTCATATAATGAAATGCATAGCCTCAGTTTTCTCATCCCATCCATCTAAATTTTCAGATGAGTTGTAAGAATGATGACAATTCAAAGTTTGCTGAATTTTGGCCCCTGCTGCTCAGTCTATAGTGAACTACCTACCCTCCTGGTATTTTGAGACTCCCAAGGCACATTTGCAAAACTCTTTCCTTTCTCAGTAAAATAAAAAGCACCCTTGTAAATCCGCATCTACAGCCCACCGATTTCCCATGACTAGACATGTTTAAACCTCTGGTCATGATTAAAGTAAAATCTGCTCCAATGTGTTTGTACGGAGCTATAAATGTATCTACATATGTGCATATGATTCTTCACCTTTGAGTAACTATTTTTAATAACTTTATTAAAGTTTTTAAAGAGGTCTGCATGCATGTTGCAAATCCTTTTTCTGTTAAATATACCTGTATTTAACAATTGCATGATGACTTCATTTAGCTGTATAAGAAATTATTATGCTTATTTATATCATAGTCTAGACAAATAATCAATTCTATCTGAAAAAAATACAAATTTTAGCAATTTTCAATTATTTTCATCAATATACATTTACTTTCATATATTTGTTTTTGAAAATATTTCAGTGTTGATAATTGCTATAGCATAAATAAACATAGAAGATTCACATCCAGAATAATTTATGCCTTACAAAATACTTTAAAATAGTGTTATGGGCTCAATTGTGCCCCCTTTTCTCCGCTAATTCGTATATCAAAGTCTGAGTTTCTAGCACCTCAGAATGTGACCTTATTTAGAGATAGGGTCTTTGAAGAGATAAATAAATTAAAATGAGCCAATTAGGGTTGCCTTATAAAGAGAGGAAATTTGACACAGCCACATACACAGAGGTAAGATGATAGGAAGACACAAAAAGATGGCCATCTACAACACAAGGATTCAGGCCTAGAACAGATCCTTCCCTCACAGCCCTCAAAAGAACCCTACTGACATCTGACATCTTGATTTGGACTTGCAGCCCCCAGAACTGTGAGACTATAAATTTCTGTTAAGCCACCAGTCTATGGTACTTTTTTTTTAAGTTTTTTTTTTTTAAAGTTTATTTACTTGAGAGAGAGAGAGAGAGAGAGAGAGAGAGAGAGAGCATGAGCGAGGAAGAGGCAGAGAGAGAGAGAGAATCCCATGATGGAGCTCAAACTCATGAATTGTGAGATCATGACCTGAACTGAAATCAAGAGTCAGATACCTAACCAACTGAGTCACCCAGGTGCCCTTATGGTACTTTGTTATGGCAACCTTAGGAACTAACACTAGCATTCTGAAATAATTGCTTATATACATCTATGTAAATGGACTTTATTGACTTTGCTAGAATGCAGATTTTATTTTTGGTTTCATTATTATAATTGTAAAAAATATACAAGAATTCTATTATGGACTTATTTCTTCTACAAATAAATATATTTTCTTACACATATATTTTCTCTCTACCATATTCCTTTTAAATGAATTAATATTTTCAAATATCTTTTATTAGACATTTTGAGAATTTCTATAAAAACATCAGGTGAAAATAGTAAGATGAGGCAACTTTTACAAGTTTATTTTATATTATTCATAGGACATGGTTATTATTTCTAGTCTTTCCAATGATGTAAGTTCCATTTTTTAGTGGAGTAATTTTATACTTCAAAAGAAATCACATCTAATTTTCTATAGAACGAGTGGGAATTTATTTTTAAGAGACTGTTATGAAAGGTACTACATCAGTGAAAATTGCAGAATTGTTACCATTGCATTGATTAGTAATAGACTTGATTTTTCCAAAGCATATTCTGTTGCCCATAGGTAATGCAGAAGAGTTTCTATAAAAGGACTGAGGAGAAATTAAAACATACAATTTATCAGTCAAAAATAAAATAGCTTTGAATATGAATAGGAAATCATGGAGCTTATGAAAGCAATGGAAATGTCATAACTTCAGGGGGAGGTGACTAGAAATGGATGGATTTTTCAAGCCATACTATCTGCCTAAATTTACCCTCTAATGAATTGCAAGTTGCATCTCTGAAATTCGTATATTTAAGGCTTGATTGAATCCTCTGGCTGGTGTGTTTTCTAAATATGTGCATTAAAACTGAAACCATTTTCCTCGCAGTCATGCTTGAAAATTTGGGGACTTGAGCATGGATATTTTGGGAATTTTTTTTTTTCTGGAAAAATAGCATAATTTAAAAATAAAAGAAAATATTACCTGAGTAACTACCTAAAGACCTTTGTTAATTAGTGGTGATTGCTCTCAAATTTTACCTCTTTGTTCTTTTTTGTTTGTTTGTTTTTCAAGTGTCTGTTTATATCATACCAAGGGATGACACTAAAAGCTTTGCGGAGTTTAGTAGAACATGTATACTGTATTTCAAATGAAAGCAGTTTTGACAGCAGGGTGGCGCTTAAGTATTTCCCAAGCTGCAGGGCGACTCCTTCTGTTTAAGAGCTAATAATGTGATTAAACTAATTCTAATATTACAGTCTCAAAGACACTTATCAAATATGTCAAGAATTTAACGATAAATTGTATTTTCTTGGATTCTGTTTACTTGGTGAGTTTTCCAAGTTAGGAAGAAGAGGGACAATTTGATTGATCCCTTCCCACTAAGAATATAATGGGTCCTTAAAATTCAAGTGGGAACTAATTGTATATTTTCACTGTATTGTAGTATATGCTTGTCATATGTCTCTGATATCTCAAACTGAGCCCGATTTTGGACATGAAAAGGTGTCTGGAACCCTCCTTTGGTAAACATTATGATTAAAATTGTGAAGGAGAGGGGTGCCTGGGTGGCTCAATCCATTGAGCATCTGACTTCAGCTCAGCTCATGTTCTCACAGTCCATGAGTTCGAGCCCCATGTCAGGCTCTACCCCGACAGCTCAGAGCCTGGAGCCTGCTTCAGATTCTGTGTCTCCTTCTCTCTCTGCCCCTCCCCCATTCACCCTGTATCTTTCTCTCTCAAAAATAAAATAAAAACATAAAACATTTTTAAAAAATTAAAAAAATAAAATTGTGAAGGAGGATGAGAGTTGTATAGTCGGAGTAGTATAGATGGATGATTTAAATAATCATAATGCATTTATTTTAACTTTTTTAGGTTAATGAAAGGATGTGAATAAATCAAGTTGAAATAAAGAAATGAAGATGTAGCTTCCAAAACATTAAGAATCTTCACTTCTGTTAAAAATAAATTTTCAATTATAATATTTTTTAAGAAATAATATATACATGATTTGGTTTTATTCAAAATTTGCTTTTTACATTTTCTAAGCCATTTTCTAAGTGTCTTGTGTGATGCAGATAGATGGCAAATACAGTAGAACAGTATTTAACATAGCTGATTATGACATAGTTTTGACTTTCCTCATACAAATAATGTCCTTAAGCAGAATCAGCACAGTATAAAAGGTCATAAAAGTGCATAATAGTCTATTTCTATTCTGCTTTGAAGAAGTTTTAATGCTTTTCCCTTCACCTACCTGACCTTCAATTTCATCAATATGAAAGAGCTATTGTCAAGATGACATGTTGGAAATTTGTAACATTTAGCTCCGAGGCTGCCATTAGTAAGGAAATAATAAATAAAGCAATCGCTATAATTCAACAAATATTTATGCATTTGGAAATTGAATGCTAAAATTAATCTTGATAAATGTCAATCACTGTGGAGATCATTCTAAAACAACAAGTTCATAATTATCACCGCAGGGGTCTTATGCATGCAGAGGATGTTAAAGCAAGTCAGGGTGCATCTGCTGCTCAATCCATTGAATTCACTTTTAATCAAATAGTGTGGTCTGAGACCCTCTCTTGGCCTTTGGTACCCATAAAATAATTGCATAATTAAAATGGAATGAAATAAACAAAATAAAAATATATTGTAAAAATGGGAAAACATATACTAAAAAATGAATAAAAAAGAAAAACGTCCCCCAAACAGATGCTTGCATCACCTGCCTGTGCTCCATTCTTTTAACAAGCCACATTCATCACCCAAATTAGAGTAGCTACTTTCATCTCCATTTCCATTCAATTTAATCCTTGCTAGTGTGAACTTGCCAATGATGGCTATGTACAGATAGTGGTTTCAGGGAACACTGATTACCAGAGACCAAATCTAGACCACAAAGCCTGTTTGTAAAGGCAAGTGAAGAGCAGGAAAATGGAAATTACTTTCAGATATTACTAATCTGCACCAGATTTGGGTTGGGGGCCCAACAATAAAAGGTTCTGTGTCTTATTTACCCGTCACTTGAGTCACTTGTTCCCCTTGTGCTTTAATTATCTTTTGTTATTTCTTTTAAGTTTTGTTATTTTAAAGAGTGCTTTTGGAATGTTTTCACTTAAGTATAGGAAATGATGATTTTCGTTCACACTTTTAACTTTTTTTTGTTGTTGTTCTTTTTCTCCCTAGGGATGCAGATCTGTTCCTGTTAGACACAAGAAAGACCCAAGCTTTAGATGTGGGTTGGCTTGTCTTTGATATCACTGTGACCAGCAATCATTGGGTAATTAATCCACAGAATAATTTGGGTTTACAGCTCTGTGCAGAAACAGGAGATGGTAAGCAATGAATTTCAATATTTTTCATGGGGCTAGTTCTGACACACTGAGAGTTACAACTTTGTACACAATTTAACCAAGATATGTTTTATACCTACGTTGTGCAAGGTAGCACCCGCCATAGGATAGTGCAATACATCAATTGGTTAATTGATTTATAAACATATTTACTCAACACACATTTATTTTCAGCCTCTGTGGTGGGGATAAGGGGTAAAGAAGAATTATGTAGTGGTCCTGGCTCTGAAAGAGTTTTTAATCTAGTCTTGAAGAACTGTATGCAAACAAATAGCACTACCATAACAACACCAAAAGAAAGCTATATACAAAATGCTATGGATCTATGTCTTGATTATGATGGTAGTTATACACCTATATAGTTTATAAGAATTTATAGAACTGTACATTGAAATGAACACTACTGTATGTAAAAAATATCTCAAAACTTGACTAAAAATAACAAAGACATACACATATACATAAAAGTGCTAGGGAAACAGGCAAAGGAGCTACCAATAATACAGGGGAGAAAAGAGGCACGAAATACTGCAGAAAATAACATCGTTTGGTTTTAACATATTCCAATATTTGGTCAAAGACAACACCTCCAGGGTCATCTGTTGAGTTGGGGGTGGGAGGGGATCGGTAGGAAAGGTTTATTTTGAAGAAGCTCCAGAAGTTTTTTTATGCTCACCAGTGCTCATTGACCAACTGTATGGCATGTGCTTGGCTAGATGCTAGACGTAAAATGGTATATTTAGAAATATACCAAGTGGGCTACATTGTGCCTCACACCCTGTGAATGTTAGGGCCAGGCCCAGGGAGGGTAATTTATAAAAGGATGATTAATTAGAGGGTGCACCTTATTTAAGTTTTACTCTTTTAGTTTTCTGCAGGATCAGTCAGTAGACACATTCACCCTAGAGGCTGCCCTACTCATTCCTCTTTGCTGTATTACACTACAGCCTTGCTCAAAACATACAGTTATAAGTAAAAGTTGGGTCTGATTTGGGTCTCTTTTAAAGGGGTTCATCGCTATAAGCATTAGGACTTCACAGTGACATTGTGTTACCTATATAACCAGATTCATAGCTGAAGAATACTATAACCAATGCTGGTTCCCCAAGGATTGTGTATATGAAATTAGACTGACAGATACAAACCAAATATATTACCAAGTTCATCCTCAGATCTTGATCTAGTAATAGAGTTATTGAAGTTCTTAGTGTTACTGAAGTGTTTCAGGCATTTTCCCACCAAATCTAGGCTTTTCATAGATTTTAATGGCAGCACTGAATGAAAATTTTTTAAACAATTCAAATATTTTGAAGTATAGGTTATTTTTCAATTATGGCTTTGCGATTAGCATTGAGGATTTGCAGAGTTCAAGCATTATGAATGTAGACTGAGAAAGTATGCATTTAAATAATCTTCCAAGAATTCTTACACTGTCAAACTACTGTACATTTATGGTCAGAAATGTGACTGGGAAATCAGCACTGTGGGGGTGAGCAGTCATTTCTTCCCTGGTATGTGGCCCAAACAAGAAAAATTAAATTAGTGGTATGTGCTTCTCCTAGTCTTCTCCTAAGGGAGATGCTTGAAATGTCTAACTAAATAATTCAAGAGATCTATGAAATATGATCAGCCTCTTTCTTTTTCATTCCCTACCCATTTGCACCCCACTTGAAAATTCTGAAATTTCTCTCTTTTTTTTTCACTCTTTCTTCTGTATTGGATCTCTCTGCTTTACTATCTATGTGATTTGGCTTCTGTCTTGCTTTCAACTTACGTTTTTCTCGCCAAGAACTACTTTATATTTTGTAGTTTCCTCCCACTCCTTGATTTATTTCTCCTATATGTTAGGGTAATTTTACTTTAAATTTATGTTGTATTATTTAATAATAGGGGAAGATTGTTTTGAGCCTAAAATAAATTAATATTTCATTTTTTTCAAAGGTTTCCAAGTCCGTTATTTAAGACTTAGGTTATATACAGCCTTTGTTGCTTTTCTTTATCTCTGTAATACTGTCCAATATTAAAATATGAAAATGGTTAAATGTGCTAGGCAAACTGGCTTTGTGCCTTTAAGCAATACTTAAAACAGATTTTAACCAGAGCTAGAGCATATTTGGCCTTCAGAAAGCAAATGGCCCTCCTGGTCCCTTAGTTTTATTAACTGTGACCTTATGGAGAATATACTTGTGACATTTCTCTATAAATATGAATAACCAGATGCTTCAGCTTATTATTGCTTCATTCATTACTACTGCTGATGTGCTCAATGTGATATTGTGATATTGCTTCAAACAGAGCAAACCATTTTTAATTTACAGTAATGGGTTCTGAAAACATTTACTTCTACTTCTCAGCAAAAGTAATTGGCAGTCATGATTGGATGATACTCAGATGATTTCCAATGATTTGTTGATTACCCACTTATTCATTTGTTTGGCATAAACTTATTGAGTATCTATACATGAAAGACAATATGTTCAAGGGCAATATAATCTGGGAGACAGATATATGTGGCTAATTTTAGAAAGGATAAAGCATTCTAAATGCTAAAAATAGTAGCACAATCAAGACACTACAGGAAAATGGAAGAGAGAGAGTTAACTCCAAACAAGTCAGAGCCAGAAGGACAGTGGTTCAGGTGACTTTTAAGCCAGGTCAGTTCAATAAGATTTCAAGAAATGGAGATGAGAAGAGAGGGAACTGTGGGCGTATGTGGAGTGGTGGAAGGGAGAATTCATTCCTAGATGAGGAAACAAGGTGAGTTAATGAATAGAATGGCAAATCGCATGGTATAGTCTGGAAAAAGTCAATAGCTCAGAGTTGGCCAGAACAACAATCATGTATGAAATATGACTGCAAATGCTATTAGGAAAGTGATTTGGAGACAAATCATGGAAGGAAAATGAAATCTCACTTATGTATAGTATATTCTTGTTGCTTGATCACACGTCATAAAAGAACCAGACTTGCTGCTTTAGTCAATCACAGCAACACCATCGTATGAATGTTGGTTTCATGAGGTCATAGGATGTATATTTCACCTTCACAGTTGTACCCTCTGTGCTTGGTACAATGAGGCTTGTGGGTAGGTATTAAAAATGTGTCTTGAATGATCACTGAATGAGTTTGTGATTTAAAAGACTTTTATACACCATCTGCCACTGAACATGTTACTCTTAAGAAGACATTCCAAACTATAACTTTTGGGTGATTATTAACCAAGTCAGTCTGGTGTAACACAGGAGCAGAGTTTTGTACCCAACTCACAGTACAGTAGTTAAAGCAGTTTCAGTCATAAAGTGAGGAGAAAACCAGTGATGTATATTATTAAATTTTGATTATCTTTCTCCTGCAAAAAGAGAAAAAAAGGTAAAGACGCCCATATATTTTGGAAGTCAAAAGACTGCTGAAATCAAAACTAGCATTATGATTCCTCAGAGGAACTGTGAAAAATATGTCAGTTTATGAAATATTCTTTTTAGAAATTTGACAAATGAACTGCCATCGATTTGGCAGGAGACTTTAAGAATATTCCATTGATTTTTTTTCATACAGAATAATTCCCTGAACTCCACACATTTGTTTCATCAAAATTAAGCAAACATATGAGCAGGCAAACAAAAAAGAAACACTGCTGCTTCTTAATGGTCTAATCTAGAGATTCCAGACATGGATCCACTTGTGTAAAATCACTTTCAAAGTTCTCAAGCATTCTCTCATGGTGGTTAATAGATTTCTGTGATAAGATAGTCTCTCTTTATTAACAGCAAATGAGTGGGCTTAGGTCTGTCTTATAATTTATTGTAAGATTTTTAGCTCACCAAGTTATAAAAACACATTAATCATCTGAATTATTAGGTCTTTATTAAAATTGTTAATAAACCTATGGTACCATTATTCTTTACACATATATACATACAGGGCTTATTACACAGATAGCAATTTAGCTGAGCTTTAAATACTAAGTGTTTCCCCCCAAACACTACAATTTCCCACTGTTTGATGCTTTATATAGTTTAAACCTTCCAAGTACATTAATCCTTTTTTCAAACTTGGGTTTATAGAGATGGAAAAACAAAGAGAGTATTTTTGGGTTCATTAGAATGTCTTTAAAAAATCCTATGTTTTCAGACATTTTAGGTTTGGCAATACTCAGAATGAATTTTGCCAATGACTTTTTTTTCTTTCTATTCAAACCCACTTATACGTCAAAGAAAATTCAATCCGTATGTTTCTGATTCATTTGTATTCAAGTCATCAAAATGTTGTTTTGTCAGAGTACTGTTTAATGTCCCAGAAACATTACAAAGTTCTTTTTTTAATAAGACTCTAATATCCATTTTTCTTCAAATGAAGTTGTGGCATAATTTCCAAGCATATCAAGGTAAAAATTCAGATTTAAAGACAGATTTCAATGTTTCACTGAATTTTGTAGCCAATTCAAGAAAACAAACTTCAGAGGTATTAACTATGAAATAAAATTCCATTATGATTGATGCTTAAATATAAGATAGAGAAACATAGTTATTACTACAGATAACATACAATTTAAAGTTTGTATACTTAATTTTTTCATACTTAATTGACATAAGAAGGATAAAGAAATAGAATAAATAACTCCATTCCAGATATATAAATTCTAAGAAGAAATTATTAGGAAAACTAGATTCATATCTTAGCTCTGTTTGGGGCACCTGGGTGGCTCAGTCGGTAAAGCGTCCGATTTCAGCTCAGGTCATGATCTGTTGGTTTGTGAGTTGAGCCCCGCGTCAGGCTCCATGCTGACAGCTCAGAGCCTGGAGCCTGCTTCAAATTCTGTGTTTCCCCTATCTCTGCCCCTCCCATGCTCACGATCTGTCTCTGTCTCTCAATAATAAATAAATGTTAAAAAAATTTAAAAAAAGAATATAATGGAAACAAGTTTTTGTCCCTTAATAGGCTTACCCATATAGGGATAATTGATTAAAGGCTAGCCTATATTACCATTAGAAACAATTTCCAAACCAAAGATGCCTCAGTATAAATTACTAGTATTTGACTTCATAAACCTATTAGCATCAAGATGTCTTCTTACAAAGAAGGTAGAATTAGAAGCAGTATTTTAATGTTCAAAGAACATGTGGCTAAAGAAATATTGATGGTCTTTGCTAAAGGGTTTTTCTGAACATGTCATGCTGATATTTATAGCACATTGCATAAAATTCCCACTCTATAAATGCCATTTTCTATAAAATAATCAGAAAATGGAAGATACCATATGAATTCATTGGAAGAACATCAGAGAAGACCTTCCTGAAAATGAAGGAAGGAAACAAACCATTGTAAATGTTCCTCCTCCTCAGATTATAATCTGACCCATGCTGGTCAGCAGCTGTCTATTTCTCAGACATTGTAAAGGAGTAAAATTGGAGCATTTTTTCTGCTTGTTAGTGCACAAGGGTTTTCTCTGTTGTATTTTTAGAAGTCACACATATCAGAGCTTTTCTAAAGACACAATTTAATCTTCTATTATTTTCACCAACATTGTGCAAATTAAAAAAAAAAGTCAACTTTAGTTATCAGTACTATTATCTTGAAAGTGAGTATTTTTGAACTTTTATTACCCAGGGTTCCTACTCATGGGTTTTTGTTACTGTTCACTCCTGGGAATTAACAGCTACTCCATCTACATTAATGATAGGGAATGGAATTACTCATTTTTTGTCTACAGCCATGAGGTCTGTGTTAATTGCTAATTTTTCCTACTCAGTGAAGAGTAATTCAACATACTGATAAAAATTTTCCTCAAAATTGCAGTATCGTGCTATATCTTTTAAATATGCTATGTTAAAAAGTCAGATTTTTAAAAAATTCACTGGCACCTTTTGAATTACAGAATATTTATTCCTAATTAGAAAAATATATCCTGGTGTCTACAGTCCTCATGTCATTATATGTTAAACAGACGTGTAAGTTACTAAGTTGATATTCGTTTAAACTTTATTGAATGTGAGCATGTTGATGTGAGATAGATGAAGAGTTCTTAATGTGTATCTGTTTCCATTTAATATCCCAGAATCTGCTATTTTTAAATGGGAGTATTTGGTTAAATAAGTTTGTTGTGTTATCCTAAGGATTCCTAAGAGAGTCGTTTTTACCACAGGGGAAAAATCTCCAAATTAAGCGCCTGTGTTGTCAAATGACTATTTATCTGTGTCAAGGGTCAGATGATCTATGTGGCCAGTTAATCTGAATATCAGCTGACATAGTGCTAATAAGTAGCAGAAGAAATTCAGAGATCAAGGGTGATATTTTTCTTTTTGTCCTGCTGTTTTGACTATAGTTTCTCATTATTTATCTAAGTTCAAAAAGTTGAATTATGTCTACTTATCAGAGGATCTTTTAAACATTTTGAGATTGATAATATTCTCTTCCCTTATCTGAACTTTATCTTATAAAGTAATTAAGTCATTTTTGTTCATAAAACCATATGGCTCCCTTTTGCTGAATTTATGATGATGACAATTGGTTTCAAATAAATAAATGAGAGAATCTGCATATCCAAGAAACTGCAAGAATCACATATCTTGCTAAATGTTCTGAAAATAATAGGGAGCATATACTCCTATGATTAATATAAAGGAAGTCATTCTTTATGTACTATTTCATGTTAAGGATATTTAGAGCATACTTGCTTGACTTTTAGATGAATATTTAAGAATAAATTAGGAAGATAGTTGAAGAACAGACAATAAATAAATAAATAAATAAATAAATAAATAAAATTGAACTTTTACCCCACAGTCCAGAAATTAAATTAATGTGAGGTGGGGGGGAGGGGGGAAGCAGATTTAGGCATAAGAAAAAAGAAGTGCCTAATAAGTGGACGTTAATGGTGAGAGAATGAGCTACATGTGACTGGAAGAATTCACCATTTATTTGACCTTTTTTCTAAGGATTGTTACATTGCATAAGTTATCAGGTAATTGTAATTTATGAGCTTAAATTTATACTTTAAGCATTATACATATATAAATATTATATTCAGAGAGGGTGCAGTTAGTGGAAATGTACCCTCTTAAAGGAACCTGGTATTAAATAGTTACATTCAAACCAAAATTAAAGATATTGTATAAAAACCAGAGATGGAGAAACTGGTAAAGAGAGGAAAGAAATGTTAGACATCTCATGAACTTTCTTTTGGGATAGGTGCATGTAGGTGAATGTGTGCATGCGTGCACACACACGTGTGTGTAGAGGGAAAATATTTGGTCATAAACACATTCTCAAGTAATCATGGGAGGAATCAGATATAAGTTCACAGTTGATAATCTATAATTACTAAGGTTTTTAGAGAGTTCTTATTACAGCATTTAGACAGGTTATAGTTTCTTTTACTTTAAGGGCCATAAAAACTTTTTCAGTATCATAACAAAACATAAAACTTAATCTAAATTTTTCCAGAACATTTTCTTTAAAGTGGCTTCAGTTTCCATCCTATTTCTATAGAATTTCAAAAACATTAAAGCATAAATTAATCTACGGAAATATATTAGTTTCTAAAAAATCATTCTTTGTATTAATCAAACCATGGAGAGGTATTTAGAAGATGGCTAGAAGAGGGGTGGCCTGGGTGGCTGAGTCATTTAGGCATCCAACTTCAGCTCAGGTCATGATCTCGCAGTTCATGAGTTCAAGCTGCGTGTCGGGCTCTTTGCTGACAGCTGGGAACCTGGACCCTACTTCAGATTCTGTGTCTCCCTCTCTCATTCCCTCCTACTTGCACTCTGTCTGTCTCTCTCTCAAAAATAAATAAAGATTAAAAAAATAAATTAAGAAAATAAATAAAAGATGGCTAGAAGAAACAAACTATATTGGTCACTTTATGTGAATGATTCAGAAAAGTTTCCATTGAGAAGAATTCCTGTATCTTTATGGTAAAAATGTCTATTGAAAATAAGTACGACATAGATTTCCCTTGTGGTTTAAAATAAGTATTGTTAATTTTCCAAAATCATGTAGGCTGTGACCTATGGGTTTTCGAACTCGTGTAATATCTTAAAGCACATCAGAGAACATAAATCTTTTCTGTGTGCTTTAGATTTTTGCAATTTTCCCACTGCATAAAAATGAGCAAAATCATCAATATGTCTTTCATAGTTAGAGTAACTATACATAAATATTGGAGCACTGGTAAATTTGTACTTTGTTCAACCCTAGAGTTTATTAATTCTCTTACTAGTCATATATGGTTTTCATAAACTATACTTCATGTATTTTCAAGCTCACTCTATTTATCAAAATTTATCTTCTGTCTACATAAAGATATGCTTTTTTATACCCTGATTTTGGCAATATTTTTTTTGCCAACGTCAATTATTCTTCCAGGCTAATATTTCATATTTTTTAGTTCTTTATGATTAACCTAAGTTTTACTTCCTAGGTACATCTTTAGTTCATCTTAAATAAATATTCAAACTGTGTATTTGCTGTGATGGTCAGTTGCAATAATATTAATAACTAATGGAATCTAACATTTACTGAGAGCTTATTAAGTGCCTGACATTTTACTAGCTCTTTAAATGGAATATCTACTTTATCTTCACTATTATCCTATTTCGTACATGAGGAAACTCAGTCTCAGAAAGTTTAATAATTTTGCCCATGAATCTAATGATGATTTATTTTCAGAGCCAGCTCTTATATACTATGATTCCCACAAATTATATGAATTTTGTACAAATTCCAAACTGAAAAAATAAAGGTAATTTTATAATTTCCAAATAAAACAATGCTATTAATAATGATTGTTATGGGACAAAATTGAATTTTATGTTGGACCTTTTGGGAATTACCTTTGAGTTTTTATATTTTCTGTCTGGTATTGAATTTTGATCTACCTTTTGTTACCACAAAAAGTAACAGCAATTTAACCATATTTTTTTGTTTTCTAAATCTAACTACTTCAGTATTTCTTTCAGCCCCTACACAATTATAGTTAATTTGATACACTCATAAATCAAAAAGTAGAAAAGGTAGTGATTCACTTCAACATGTAATTAAATTTAGCCAAATTTAATTTCTTTATTTTGAATTTAATAATGAACATGCCTTTCCTTGGTACAGTATATATCTCACTAATGTATTTTGATAGGCTCTCCTGTCATTTTCTCTCCCGTAATCCATATTCCTCATCATAGAATCCTCATATCTACCTCCCTCACCGCCCTTTTTAAATGGCAACTGGTGCTCACGTTCGTAGTTTAAGTTGGAGTGCAGCAAACTTGCCCTGAGGCTAGTCAAGCATGCAGTTTCCAAATTCTAAAATTATTTTACAGAAAGTCAGTGTGAAGTCAATCCTTTCCCCCATCTCACCTTCCCACCTTCCAGCATCAAAGCTGACGGCGAGTTGGTATTGTTTCAACCCTGAAGAGATCTTGGACTAGCTGAATTGTATTTTGGAATCAACACATTAGGGTGATTTTCCCCCCAAAATTGAAAAATAAATCCTCTGGCAATTAAACACGATTTTTAAAATTTGTGATTGTGTTTTGTTTTGTTTCATTTTGTTTCCCTATAAGCAGATCTTAGTTGGGTGAACCATGACTGCTTTTCTAAAAACCTGGTGCTTTGAACAAAATGATCAGAATGTAATTTATAGATCCTTTAGTTCTGTTAGAAAGGAAGAATCATGATTCTTATTTCTTCTAAAATGTCTGCATATTTTTTATCTGATCAGTAGGCTGAAATGGGCCTCTCATAGCCTAATTTAATCTTGCATAATGGTTCGTAGAGAGAAAATAATTTTCCTTTATAAGTAGATGTTGATTATGGAATATATTCGGTAATAAATGGAAGAACTTGAATTTGCTTTTACCATGTCCATTATATACAATGTTTTAAAACTAGGTTTTAAAGGCAATTTTCTTTGTTTTAATTTATAGTATGTTGATATTTCAATGAGAGACACGTGGTAAACATAATTTTCTTATCCAGATTTTATCATCACAACTCAAAAACATACGTGAAAAAGAGTTTTGAAATCAGTGATTTAAAGTAAGCAGAGACAAACAGGAGTTAGTCTTACTTCATTATCTGGTGAAAGATGTATTTTACCATTTTTTAGATTTCCCTTAATGAAAAAGGATATGGAAGTGTTTGGCTACATCTGTATTTCTGTTTTTGATTTTCCCTAATTCAGAACAGTAACCATGGATCACCAATCTTGCCAAACAAATGCCAATGTCAGGAACATATGCCAGTTATTGTTGTTCGTTATATTCCCTATTCTAGACTCTAATTCTGGTTTAACTAATGATCTGAGGGTAAATATTTTCATGGTAATATTGATTTAGAGCCATGAACAAAATGAGATTCTCCTTATTCTCATCATACACTAGAGTTAACTCCGTGTTTCCCACTCTTCTCTTTGTGAACTTCACCTATTGCAGATCCGTATTTCTTAAAGACACATTGTGAAAATAACAGCAGTGCTTGTTCTGCATCGTGAGCAGAGAACACAGTGGGAAGAAAAGAGAAGCTTTAGTGAATATAAGGCATGAGCAGCCACTGTATTCTGTGCAACTGAGAATTCACCTCTGGCACACCTGGTGTAAGCTCAAGTGGGAGAGAAGAAAACCAAAAGAGAAGCAAAAGTGTCTGACAATCAGAGCCAATAGCTGTGTTGCAAGAGGTGATCAGAATTTGAAATTGAAAGTAGAGGGAAAATACTTTGATAAGGGAATGACATATCTCAGCTGCTTAGAAATAAATGCCTATTTCTCTGTAGCGTGACACATTGCAATTTGAGTGGCATAGACACTGGGGAAACCAGTTGCCCTTTCATGGCTGGTGGGAAGTGTTGAATCCTCATTTTCCTGATTACTAAGGAAAGTCCAACCTTGAACTTAACAAAACAAGCAGCTGTAACACTTCTTCCAGACACTACGTGTGTGTCACTGACAGATCTGAGATGGATGGTTTTCCTGGAGTCTTTGCAAGGTGGAAAGCAGAGACCCAAGACAAAGCATCAGGCCTAACCAATCCTCAACAAAGGGGAACACTTAAAGGAATAGCGTGCTACTTTAGGATTGACAGGGCTGAGTGAAAGATCCGATCCTTCTCTGATTGTTATTTTATTCAGTTTTCAAGCGTAACCCGTGTGTGCTTGCAAGGTGTAAATATGGTGCATATACATTTAGTGAGGTACCTCCCTTCAATAGATGGCAACTGTTTTATCATCAGAAGTACTGACTTAGCCAACCTTCTCAATTCCCACTTTTCTTGATCCTTTTGAAGAGCATGCTTATTATTTATTATGGGTACTCATATTTATATGCGGAAGTATTCACGTAATTTCTCTCTAAAGTAATGGAGCTAATGGAAATATGAAAGATCTACTTAGGCTATGAAATCAGATGATGCTGCTGACCCAGGATAACCAAAAGGTAATGCTCTTGGAACCCAGCTATTATTTTGCATGCAGACAGCTCAGCAGGATGCACTTGCTCTGGGGGACACCACGCGTGACCTCATGGTGGTGTGAGATCTCATCGTGCGACTGCTCCCTCATGTGAGGCAGGCCAGTTCACGTTCTTTCCATAGCCAGAGACATGAGAAACGGGTGAAGAAAAGTTCTGCTTTTTTTCACTAAAAAAAATGTTTTGTGATCCAAACTTCATATGTGAAGGAAAGAATTAACTCCCAAAAGTCTTAACTTTTTTTTTTTTTTCAAAAACAGATACTTACCATGGTGTACATTTTAGGTATCTCAGTATCAGGTCTTCATTGCATATTTTGGAAAATACCTTTTACTCTCTTCATTCTCTACTAGGTGTCAAAATAAATTTCTTTCATTTTGGTGATATGGACTTGTCTAAAGATTCTGCAAGTAGCTTGTGATGGTTTCATGGCTTACTTATCAAACGGAAAGGAAAGATCAAACATTTAATGAACCATGTTTTTCTGTATGATAACAATTCTTTTGAATAATATATCATGTAAACTGGTAAAAATCAATGATTCCTTTAGACACTTATCAGTTTCCCAAGTAACTGCATTATGTTCATTTCAAAGGCCACTTTCACCTACTAGAGATAAAATGAAGTGTGAAAATAATTTAATTTCACTGCAATTAACTTAATTTCACTGCTATCAAACAAACTAAAACATGTTTGATTTCTAAAATTTCTGTTCACTGATTTCTTAACCCACAGAAATAGTGTTTCAAGGCTTTTTGTCGATTTCTGTGGAAACTCTGCTATGTTATAGTTTTATTTAAATCTATGATTTGAAAGGAAAGAAGTGTGGACTTTTTTATTTTAAAAAGTCACATCAGACTGGAAACAGGGCTAAAAATAATCCACTCTTCTCATGGTTTTGTGAAAAGAATGTTTCTGCTTTCTTAAAATAAATGAGGACTGTAAGACCAACTGCTAACCAATCTTTGGGGAGCATGTGACAGATGATGTCTGTAAAGCTTGTAGGGTCGCAGGGGAAAAGCGCTATATATAAAGAGAAGAGCTATTAAAAAATAAGTGCTTATGTGAAGGTAAACTGCAGTTCCTAGTTTGAGATGCATATTTTCACAAGCTGAAAATAAGGCCTGAGTAAAAAACGTTTGTTGGGTTTGTCAGGGTTGAGACAGTAAGCCTCCTCATTTCAGAATGATGTCCTATGGAAGGAGACCGATCGTTTTCCATCACCTCAGTCCCACCCTTGGTGCAATAAAACACTTGAGTGTTCTGGACAGCTTCCACAACTAGGCACAAACCTCTCTGCTCCTTTACAGTTCTCGGCCTTTCTTCCCCCAGGCCCTCCTTCCTGCAGTCGCATGAGTTTCAGTTCTGAATGTTTGTGTCCCCCACCCTTACCCCTCACGTGCGCCTTGACTCATCATGCCAATGTTTCTGAACACTGTTTTTTCTAATTCCCACCACTTTCTCAAACTGTGAGGCATTACAGTCCCTTCAGCAAAAATTAAAAAAAAAATTCAACTCTTTAAAAAATATCTTCTTTCTTTAAACTTCTTTACCCTTCACACACTAGATAGAGGAAAATGGATTTTTTTTCCTACGGTTATGTTACCAGGAATGGTAAACTCAGTTCTTGTCTGCAGATAATTCTCAACTCCTAGTTCATGTCACTGTGTCAGGATCTGGTTCCCAATTGCCCTCCATGGATGTCATACCTCCAGTGTGTCATTTCTCTTTTATTATCAGCCACAGAATCCTATCCTATTCACATATATTATCAAATTTGTCCCTTCTTTTGTTTTTAACACTTTTTAATAATGAATATATAATTGCACATATATAATATTTCATATAAAATAAAGTGATTATTTTTAATTTACTCTTTTAAATGTCAGTATGAAGAAGGGAATGGAAAGATCTAGCAAAGGCATTACATGAAGTGCCCAGCTCGTGAAATAGGACCCCAGAATTACTTTGAAGAACAAATCAAAGATCCTACTACCTTGTATTCTAAAGCTCAAAAAATTTTTCCAGATACCACTTAACTGTGAGTTTCCAGCAACATGAAATAGTTTCAAGTCCCAACTTTTCCTTGTTTTTGTTTAAGATTACAAGGCAATGTAAACCAACTTAAACACAAGAAAGTTTTGAGCACGAATGTAAAATTATGTTTGTGATACTTCAAATCCACGTGCTTATAACTGGCAATAGGGAGTTTACTATACAACTAGAAACTAAGCAAATTTGATCAAATTATAATGGAGTTGAAATTTATAGCTAGAATACAATATGCTTAATTTAAGTCAATTTGAGTTAGAATGCATATGGAATTTAAGTAGACAGAATTCTCTCTTCCCCACATTCCTTAAAATCTGATATAAAAAGGATTTAGTCTGTATACTGGGTAGCGAATTCTGCACATTTTAAATCATCTGTTTCTAAAAAAAGGGTAGAATCCAGTATAATTTAGAGTCACAGAAACTATAATTTAAGAGCACCAGAATCAAATTTAATCACAGATTGAAAATAAAGGCAGATCAAGAGGATATGTGGATGAGAAACAATGCACATAGAATGACATAGAATGATTTGTCTTCTATGAAATAGTCCATAAAGGATGTTGCAAGAGTCTTTTTCAAAATGAAGGAAAGGTAATTTGGGCACTAGTTCCATCACAGGTGTTTTGGGTTAAGCAGTCAATTACCATGGGTTTATAGGAGAAAAAAAAAGCAAACTGGAATTTATGCAAACATCTTAGAGCGATATCAACATTAGACTGATAAACCCTCAAATGAATGTTTTTCAAACTGTGTATTCTGGAGGGAAACTAAATGCTCAAATTTGGAACCACTTATCCTTATAATATCAACATGCCTCTGAAGAGCTGTTTTATGTCAGAGCCTCCTTTAATAACCTTCTTTTTAAAGAAATAAACATTTTGAAAGTCACATTTTCTGAAAAGAATGGCCTGAGATATAACACTAGTAACTTTGGGATAGATCTTTTGTTTGCCAGTCTACCTTCTCAGTGACTGTAAATTTGAAATGGATGGTTGTACCCTTAGGCACATGTGAATACAATCCCCTGACCCCACTGCTTATACAAAGTCATAAGGGTCAGAGTAGCGGGTCTGAAAGTCTCAAATCTCCAGCTTCAGCTATGGCAAAATTTACTAGGTTAGAGTTCCAGCCTCACATATTTCCCTCTCAGATTTTTGTGTGAGAATAATAATCATTTCTTTAGAAGGTATCACCTGAAGCCCGTCTTTACTCACTGTGTGGTTGATGAAACTGAGAAATAATATGCCCATATATTTGCTGCTCAAATGGTTTCATTTCTCTATACTCACTGGGACATTGTCCTGAATTTATACTTTCTGGGTTCACCTTTTTCTTAGGATGAATTCTTTCTCATGAGGCTGCTCTATACTCCATGCCTAGTGCATTAAACCTAGCGACGTTCTAGTTATGCCTAAGCATGCCTAAATCCCAAGGAGCTGAAGGTTGGGCTCAAGCTGGTGTCCTTATCATCCTTTTATTTAATATTCTTTTCACTACCCAAGCCCATTTCCATTTTCACTGTATATCCATCCAATCCTTAACCCTTATATATCTATTGATTTTAGCTAGAAATCAAAAATAAGGATCACCTTTGAAAAATAAAACCACTATGATACACACCTACATAAAATTTTTCTACATCAAATGTTTTAGGGAGGCTTCCTTCTTTATATAGTTGCAATATCTAAAACATGCTGGGGCGCCTGGGTGGTTCAGTCGGTTAAGTGTCCGACTCTCAATTTCAGCTCAGATCATGAGCTCATGGTTTCATGAGTTCAAGCTCCGCAGCGGGCTCTGCACTGACAGTGCGAGCCTGCTTGAGATTCTCTCTCTTCCTCTCTCTCTGCCCCTCCCCCACTCACACTGGCTTGGTGTCTCTCAAAATAAATAAAACTTAAGAAATATTAAAAAAATAAGACAAGCTGTACTTTTAAAAAGAAAATTCAACATTTTCGAACACATTTAATAAAAGATTCACTATTTTTAATACATGCAATATAGTCTGGGTCCCATTAGCCCTTTTAGCAAAAACAACTGTTCAGCCATTCAAAAGGGTTAGTCAACATGATCAACATAGGTATATTGTGTCTGAAGGGGTGATCACATAGTTACTGTTCTATTGGTGTAGCTCAAGACCCAGAGCAACTGAACAAGCATTAACTTATGGAATCTTAATAGTCACCTCGTTGCTGAAGTAAAAAGGAAACCAAAAGGAAACTTAATAATATCAAAAGTTATTTTAAAGGGAGTTCACATTGGTTTGAAGACTACTTTTCTTCACACACAATATCCACCTTTGTCAAGCCAAGAAACCCATATTTGTAACCAACACACATCTTTACAGTTTTCGGAACGTAACTCTTCAGGGAAGTATTATTTCTGCACAGATAAAAATTAAAACTTTGAAAATCTCTAGAATGATAATAAAAGATACTCTCTAGCAAACCAAAGGAAACTTGGAACTTTGTGTTAAGTGCTTATTTAACTATAAAAGGGGCAGTGTGTGTTATAATGAATGGAAAACCGATTTTACTCTATTCCATTTGTGAACATCTTGTGGCAACCTATTTTAGTATTAGAGAGATCATATATTAAAAAATGATTTCTGCAGTCACCAATGTATACAAGTAAAAATTTGGTTCCTGTTAAATTAACACTTCATTAAAAAAATCAAAATAAAAGCTCAACAAATACATTTTATGTTGTACTGCAAGATAGAAAAAAATTTTGAAGAACAGATTGCCAGTTATTCTATTCCATAACAGCTAAGTTTCTCAGTTCTTTCTTTCTTTCTTTTTTTTTTTCTTTTGCTGAGCTCTCTGTCACTGGAAACATCTTAAACCAATTTCAAGTGCTACACCTGAATAAACATGTTGTAAAAGTGTTTATGTATTGAAGTGGGTCAGTTCAAGGTATGGTATTTGGCTGGAACTTCTAATTTCTCTTTTTACAGCAAAAGGGCTGCCAGAAGGAGGAAGTCTGAGCTGAATTAATACATTTGTTACAGTGGAAGTCGAATGGAAACTGCTCTGACCACAAATCAAACTGCCTCTTTCATTTATGCCAGTGATAGAGTTTTTCTAAGAAATATAGACTCTGGCATAGAGCCACTGTAAGTTTGCATTTAAAAAGAGGAACCTATATGCTTATTTGTTTAAGGTTTGCTGCTTTGATTATTTGTAAATTCTTTGGTAGGACTGAACCTAGTGGCGTTTGTGAGGCAGATAGCCATTTTCATAACTGTGGGAACTGAGTTTTCCTGAGACGTTGTAGAACAATTGATGAGCATACGGATGCAACTTGGATTAGCACGCACTCTTCTTTTTTCCCCCCTTTTAACCAATACCTCCACATTTAAAGGACCTCTGTGTCCCTCTCAACAGCTGCACAGCCTCACATGACACAGTCTCATTTTCTGACGGTAGAAGGTCTCTGCACAATACAAGTATACACAAAAGTGTTTATGCTGCCAAAATAAATTTTGTTAAGAGCAAGAGTTTATTTGTTAAAATGCCATTGATGCCGTTTCAAGGACTTGTTTTCCTTCCCTTTCTTCTAAGGTGGGTCAGGTCTTATAATGGACTGAGGTTACTCCACAGTCTTTACTGAATAAATATTTTAAGAAAACATGCTCATCTCTCAGGGGGCGAGGCAGAGTCAATCATGCACATATTTCAAGCCACATTATATATATTACTCTTAAAAGATTGGTAACTTCTGTATCTAGAGTAGAAACGTTGCATGAGTTTTTAGCAATTCTCAACTAAATTTACAACCTAAGGTTAAACAGTTATTCCTCCTTGGGTGATTTTCATAGAACTAGATATCAGACTAGAACTGGAAGATTATATATATATATATATATATATATATATATATATATATACACACACACACACACACACATATGTATCTGAAAATTATATATATATTTCTTTATAATCATATATAAATTACATATATTTATATAATATATATAATTTTCAGTGATTTTTTTAAATTAGAAGAGCAAAACAAGAGTGAATTGTCAAAAGGGGAAAATAGTTAACACCTAACTCCTAGAGTATCTGTAGAATCAAATTAATTATCATTTAGAAAACACTTAGAAAAATGCCTGGCACATATATTGCCAATGTTCCAAACACATTTGGCATTACTGTAAGTATTAGTATTACTACCCAATGGGAGAGGTTCTTTATCAACATCTACTTCTAGTCTCTAAGACACCTTGACTTCTAATGCATTCCTGGTACAGGCTCTGGTTGCAATCATTCTCTGATACACAACCACACCGACAGCCTCAGAAGGGTCTGGGATGCAGGCTGGTTTAGAGACAAAGGTGAGTCACCTGGAGTCTTGTCTCCTTTCTGAGAATCTCCAGGCTCCGTTAACAACTTGTGAAATCCTTTCAGTAAACATCCAGGTGTGTCAAAACTCAGAAAGGGAGGGACTCTGACATTTCCATGATTACTTCAAAATACTTCTGAGGTTGAGAAAGAACTGGAATTTAAAGCAAACCTCCATCCCCAGCAGGGACTTGCAGAATGACCCGTGAGGAGCTTTTAGTGGAGCTATAGCTTTGTAAAGTTTGCTGGGCACAGGCCAGAGGTGAAGGGGGAAGGCTATCAGCACTAATTAACACTTGAAAGGCGTGCAAAAGCTGGAGAAAGTAGAAACACCCAGCCAGCCATTCGGCTTTTATCACTTAGAGGAAAATTATAGGGCATTTAATGCAGAAGAGCCCGTAGCTAATATTTTTGAAATTGTTACTTAATGTGGACATTTCCAGGCTGATGGTAGTCGAGCCTTTCCACATAAAATATTGCTGACTTCCAGGTCTGAGAAGGATCAGCTAGTGAAGGCAGCCTGAGGGTGTTCTGTGGTGAAGAATGAAGCAAAATGGAAAACCAAGCATGGATAATTGTCTGTAACAGCAAACTCTCAATGTTTATAAAAATCTGTGGCCTGCAAAGAAAACATTCTGATCATGTTTTAAAAAGTAATGTTACTTTTTCAAAGTACCCTCAGAATTCATTCACGGCAGGTAAACTTTAGCTCTTTTCATAAACGAGGTGCTTGTGCGTTCCATTCTAGGACGAAGTATCAATGTAAAATCCGCTGGTCTCGTGGGAAGACATGGGCCTCAGTCAAAACAACCGTTCATGGTGGCCTTCTTCAAGGCAAGTGAGGTACTTCTTCGATCTGTGAGAGCGGCGAACAAACGGAAAAATCAAAACCGCAATAAATCCAACTCACATCAGGACTCCTCCAGAATGTCCAGTGTTGGAGGTAAGATAAAACCAGAGCAGCAGTTGTGTGCAGAGAGTTATGGGGTCACATGTTGCAAATCAAGTAGCCACAATAAATTTACCCTTTGGATATACCTTTGTTTGGTCTATTAAATCATGCAGCAATGTTTCGAACATCCTCAGAATGTTTCATCACTGAATCACTCAGTTGTGCATTTCAAAGTAAGTACGACTCGCCTTTGTATGTTGAAAGATTCAGTTCAAATTAAAATCAAGCTGGCAGTAATAAAATTATGAAATGGCTACGTCAACAGAGTCTAGCCAAAACTGAAGTGCACAACTTGCTGAGTTGACATCTCCCAGAACCTCTCAAATATGGATGGGTAACCAGGTAGATTCAACAGAAAAATACTTCTTTAGTACTTGAAGCGATACATGTGAATCATGCAGTTTACATTTTTTTTTCTGACAATAAAAGGACAGATTAAATGGAAATTAAGATAATATTTCCATTTCCACTAATTATTTGGACGCTATTGTCTAGATAATCTGCTTTAAGTATGTGTATGTACGTACACACATACGTATAACACTTAATAACAAAATATTACAGATGCACAATTATCCCAATGTACTTGCAAGTTAATCTATTAATTGATAGAGAAGGAAGATAAAAATACAGTAGCTTGGAATGAATGGTTAACTGCCAAAATCTGAAGTTATTGAATCATATTATTTATACCAGTAAGTACCTTGTTTAGTCCAGGCTGCGAACAGATTTTCGTAAGCCTTTCTTAGATGGAAATGATGGCTATTTTATTCCAAGAAATTTTCTTTATCTATAAAAAATAAATCTGTTTGAAGGGGAAAATTTACCCTAGAACATCCCAACTGAGTACAATATGTTTGTTCATTTGAAAAGTATGTGTTCTATGTTAATGGCCACCATATGGAGTGTACTTGCCAGGCACAATGGATGAGCTGGTGAACAAAACAGACAAGATCCCTGCATATGGTATTCAAACAAATTAGAATGCTTTACTCTTCCAAAAAGACATTCAGACAATAGTTGCCATTATTCCTGCAATCTTCATTTTTTTCCCTCAATCACTTGAAACTGACAAATCATACTGCACTTTTTTGTTACTCACATGTATATGTGTGTTAAGAAATGATTATAAATAAAACCAAAATAATACGTTTTATTAAGTTTTTTACACCTGGGACGCTCCACAAACATACTAAGCTGGAGTTCACTGGAAGCTTCCTAAGAAGTCTATTTGATGTATCCAGCAACAGAAATGGGGATAGATTTCTTTATGAAATTACATTTTACTAAACTACATACCACGTATAGAGCAATGCTTTAAAATGATTTTTCAACAAATAAGTTTAGCCATATTTTTCACTTGAAAGTAAAACATGATATTTGTGCCTTGTTACAAAGCTATTTTATAAAGATCTTCACAAGATATTTAGTTTGGCAAAAATTATAATTGCTTCATATGAAAGATGGAGAAAAATAACTTTCTAAGACCTTTTCTTCCCTGTAAATACTAGCCTGTCAAAGTTGTATATTTTTCTTTTCATGTAGAATGGTTCTGAAATTGGTTGAAATGTTTTTAATTTGATGTAGCAGACTGCATTAAGAAAAAGTTTTGTTAACCATGGATAGAATAGTGAATAATTTTTTAGGAAGTCACAAAGGGAAAAGTGCAAGTTGCATACTTATTATTGGAGCTTGTAACGACTGTGGCAGAGGCGTTCCAGAGACTGAAATCATCAAAGTTCTTTTCCCTGTTGGTGAACTCTATTTATCTTCTCTTTCTGACCACAAGTAACAAACGTACTTCTATAACTAGAGATGAATAAAACACATGGAGCAGAAATCATGTAACTTTTCACCAGTTTCCTAACACTGTGTAGAGTACAAAATTATTCTAATACAGACCAATATTTTCTTTTTAAAAAGTTTGTCATTGGCAGCCATTTCTGTGAAATATGTAGTAGATGTTTTGGAGCATGTTCATATTTTGATAATAAGAAAGAAAGTAGCTGGTTTGTGTCTAGTAGACGTAACCTTTCGATAGGTAGTAATCAAGCAGACGGGAAGAAGTCTCATAGGATTTGGCCTAACAGACAGGGGTTTAAGGAAAGGGAATGCTAATATAAACACAAAATTTGATACTTAGGAGACTTGAAATGCCAGTGAAATTTTAAAATTCTTCAAATATAAATAATAAATGCTGTAATAGCACTAAGCCTTTACAATAAATTACTGTTTGAAGACTACATGGCTAAGAAAGAAGCCAATGGGGGAAGAGAGTTGTATTAGATGTTTACCTGATTGCATTTTGTTCTTCTCCAAAGCATATTGCCAAATGTCAAAAGTCTCAGTTAATGCAGGAGAATTAAAACCCAGGTCATTCTCACTTTCTCTACCCAATTTCTTTTCTCTTTCAAAGATTCTTGCCTTCCAACTTCTTAGTAACCCTTTGTTCTGTAGGCTTGCTCTATGGAAGAGCCTAGAACATTGTCTAGCACAAAATAGGAATTGTTAAGTAAATTAATGTGTCCATTGTATGGAGAAAACTAAATTCCTCTTTCAGGGGAGTATACACAGTGCCACAGTGCCCAGATTTTCTGTAGAACCTGTCCCTCTTTGTTTCTGTTTAGATTTTTGGCAAGGAGTTTGAGCAGACACATTGCGGGAGATATTGCCTCCCCATGAGGCAGCACAATGGATGTTTATTTGAATTTTACATGTGGAGGAAGAAACTGGAAGTAATAGCTATTTTATTAGTTAGGTTAAAAATGCTATATGTACTAGGTTGATAAGATTGTAAAGAATCTGCTGAGAACAAGATGCTGTTCTAAGGACTATATCAGTGCTGAAAAGAATAGAGTATTAAGAATTTGGAAGAACTGTAAAACAAATGGCAAGTCCTCGTTCACTGCAGATCTTGAAAAGTCTGCTTATTGTGTGCTGGATACTCAGTGTAGTTGAAGGTGAATCCAGTCATTAGTGGCTCTGCCTAAGATCTTGGTGATTTCTTAGGCCAACTAGTTCAAAGAGTCATTGGAATGGAAACATTTTGTATGTATTTTCAACTCTGATAGGCACTATCTTTTGCCTAGTACATACAGTATAAAGTCATGCCTCTTGGACAGACTGATGTTAATCAAAACCAGAAAGAACAATTAATTACAATTATTTCCCCAAAAGGTTTTATATCATGTAATTAACACATATTTTCATTACTTAAAAATAAGCAAATAATAACCAAAACTAAAATTCTCTCTAGATCCCCTAAATACTTTTGAAATAGGTTACTCTGATACACATATCAACATGGTATTTGTACTTCTTTGTACATGTATTTGCAAATCTTTTCCTCATTATATACATCTCTTGTGGAGAATATATTTTTATTTTGTGTTTTAATTACGTAAATTATATATCTTATGTAGTTTTCAGGACTATTTTAGAGCAGTTTTAGGCTCACAACAAAATTGAGAGGAAGATACAAAGATTTCCCACATACCGCTGCTCCAGACATGCCTCCCCCATTATCAACGTTACTCATTAAAATGGTGCCTTTCTTACCAAGGATGAATCACAAGGAAGAATCTATAATTTTTCAAGTTCATACTTTATATCAGGGTTAACTCCTGGTGTTGTACCTTCTGTGGGTTTGGGCAAATATATAACGACATGTATCCATCATTATGATATCATACAGAGTACTTTCATTGTCCTCAAAATCCTCTTTCCTTTGGCTATTCATCTCTCTCTCCCCTTAGAAACCACCGGTCTCCTTATTGTCCTCAAAGTTTTGGCTTTTCCAGAATGTCATAGAGTTGGTTTTATGGATTTTTTAAAAAACAATATGTCTCAGCCATCTTTCAAATAGAGTGACCTCATTCTTTTTAACTGTTGCAATATTGTCAGCAGTGTGTGTGTCAGGGTAGATTTAGTCATGCCACTCTTAAACAGCATTTTGGTTGTTTCCAAATTGGGGCTCTCAACATCACGGTTGCAGTGGAAACCCTACAAGGCTGCACCTGTGAGAATGTTTCTAATTCACTTGATTTATTTAATAGTTAACACTAAAAACTGTTATTTGTGCCCTGAATCATGCAAAATTTTGGAAATCCCTCCTAAAGCAACAATTATTTTTGTGCATATATTATCTATCTGTACATTTATTTATCTGTTATCTATTTAGGATTTTGTCATTTAATCCTGAGTCCACCATTTACTATTTGTAAAATCTTGGACAAGATGTCACCTCTCCCTATCTCTGTTTCTTCATCTGTAAAGTGAGAATGTTAATAGTATTTGCCCCCTCAGATGGGAATTAAATTAATTCAATGAACTAATTAATTAAATGAATTAAATGAATTAATATTAACAAAAAACTGAGAACATTGATACATAGCTTATTTGGTATAAGCCATTATCACTGTTAATTCTTAATGAGTTACATGGTTTGGTGTTTCAGAACTGGTGCATAAAGAGTTCAGACTCTTATATCAGAGAAAACTAGAAGCTCTCTCCCTAAAAAGTACCAATGTTCCTGCTTATTGGAGTTTCTTGGCCTTTGAGACTTCAGAAGCAAGAAGGATTTTATTTTATTTTTTTAATGTTTATTCATTTTTGAGACAGAGAGAGACAGAGTGTGAACAGGGGAGGGGCAGAGAGAGAGGGAGACACAGAATCTGAAACAGGCTCCAGGCTCTGAGCTGTCAGCACAGAGCCCGATGCGGGGCTCGAACTCACAGACCGTGAGATCATGACCTGAGCCGAAGTCGGACGCTTAACCGACCAAGCCACCTAGGAGCCCCACAAGAAGGATTTTAGAGGCCTTCACTAATTTGGCCAGTCTATCTGAGCAATTAATTATAAAAAATAAATTCGTCAATAGACATTAATGGATTGTGTCTGTTGCCAATTCTCTGTCTAGAAAGAATCCATAGAGAGAATACATCTGGGCATGATTTATTGTAAAATAAATGTATTCAATATTAAGTAAACACCCATTGGGGCACCTGGGTGGCTCAGTCTGACTTGGGCTCAGGTCATGATCTCATGGTCCGTGAGTTCGTGGGTTTGAGCCCCACTTTGGGTTCTCTGCTGTCAGCACAGAGCCTGTTTTGGATCCTCTGTCCCCCTCTCCCTGCCTCTCACTCTCTCTCAAAAATAAATAAACATTAAAATTTTTTTAAATAAATAAGCACCCATTGTGCAATAAGCACAGTATTAACTATATGCTGATAAAAGATGGATAACTAAGGAATTTGCCGCTTAAAAACCACTCCCACAGACAATAGGAAAGACATGAGAGTTAGTAATTATTAGGAGGTCAATTCTATTAGAGTAGATATAAGGTAGTGTAATAGTAGGAAGGAGTGAGCACCTAAGCAATACCAAGTATGGCTCAAAAGACTTCATGAGGGATTTATATGAGAAATAATAGACATTTTCCAGAAATGGAAAGGGAGGTGAAGCCATTTCAGATGGATGTGCAGTTACAGAGCCATGAATCCATGTTAAATATCTGGGCATGCAAGTTGCTTTGTGTGAGAGGGGTGAGAAAAACTAGAAAAGTATGCAGGAACCAAATTATAAAGACTAGGGTATGTGATAGTTAGGAACTATGGTGTCTTCATCCGGAAATTGGAAAAAGGAGTACCATAATCAGATATGCATTTTAAAAAGTTAAACTTGGCATCAGAGTGAAGGATGGGATGCCAAGGGAGGAAATCGAAAGCCCAGATAATGACTAGGAGGCTAGTCCAACACTCCAAGTAGCAAAGATTATAGATTGGAGAAAGGGGAAGTGGAAACCAAAACATGTGGGATGGGGCCAGCAGTGGGTGGTGAGACAGGCTTTGGGAGATGAGAGTGTCAAGAATAAGTGGAAGGTATAGGAAAATGATATGGATATGAGCCCAGATTGTTAGATGAAGCTTAGGACTTGACAGTGACACAGAAAATAAAGTAAAAGAAAAAAAACTAGAGCTTCCTGTGGGAGCATCAGTACTTTAGATATAAGCAAGGACAAAAAGCAATTCCGTAAAAGAGACAGAAGACTATGGTGAGAGATGGAGGAGGAAAGCAGGGATGAACTGTTATCCTAGGTCAAAGTTACTGGAAGAGGATGTTGAGGAAGTGTGCGGTAACCAAGAGAGCACGGGGTTTCCAAAAGGTTATCTAGACTAGAAATGGGTCAGTCAATGGGCTTTGTGGACTAATGTAGTGTAGGACATGAAGAAGAAAGAAAGAAAATCAAGAAACTTACTAAACGTTCTCACTTAGGCCACTAGGTGACAGTGATCTTGTTAGCCAAAGTAGTGATCTGAAGGGTAGCATCTTAAGAGTGTAAGGTCAGAAATAAAAATAGTGAGTAGGAGGCATTTAGGAAGCTTTTATTTAGAAATGCCTGGTGGGGAGTTGGAAACTCAGGTTTGTGGACAGTTTTTACATCAGTAAGTTCAAAGTTGAAGATATTAGTTGGATCACCCACATAGATGCCTTGCTAACCAGAATTCAACAAACACAGCAGATAGTTATTATTTTGTTGTAATCTGTTCTGTGTCAGACATTTGTATGTAGAATAACACAGTTACTGCTACACAAATCAATAACAGTAGTTCCTAGCGGATTGTGCATAAATTCAAGAGAGGGATTCATTGGCTATAGAAGATTGTGATTAAGATAGAATGGCGGTAGCATTTTGAAAATCCCTTATCTTTGAAAAGGATTGTTATGTGTTTGGAGTTTATCATGAATTTCTGTACCCCCCAGTGCCATATCAAGATTTACATTATCAGTCTATTTTAGTATTATTCCTGCTTCTTTACCTCTTAGACCTTCATTCACTTGTCATTTCCATTTTCTATAAATTAGTGAAAACCCTGCTGCTGAGGTGCTGACTTCCATTTTTCTGTTGGGCCCTGAGCATGAGAATGCTAACACCTCTTTTAGTTTGAAGCATAGTTTCTCATCATATTTGACTTATTTAAGCTTTTGACATGCTTGAGTGTTAAATTGTGTTTTGGGTATTTTTTTTTCTTTTCTTTATAGGTATGTCTATATTTCACCCACTGAAGAAGCTCATACTAGATTTCAAAGAAAGAAAGAAAGAAAGAAAGAAAGAAAGAAAGAAAGAAAACCCATATTGGTATATGGAGTTGTCTGGATTTAATTTTTCTGGCCTACCTCATAGCTAAACTAACCCATGTTTTTTACTTGAATGTTTGTTTTTCAGAGACTAGTAGACAGACCATTGAAGTCCTATGTAGAGTTCAGGATTATTGATTTTTGCTACTTTTAACCTCCATATTTTTTTTCACAATTTTTTTCTAAGACAAAATAACTCCTTGAAAGAAAAGATTAAACTTGCACTGTTTGCAGAAACTGATCATAAAGAAATTTGCATAAAGTATTTAGCAATATTTGCAATATTGGCACTGGTTTCTCAATATTATTACCGTTATGAGACAAAACAAAGAACTGATGCATTTGTAACACCTCCATTGTGGTTGAGGAATGTTAGCATACTTTTCTAGTGTGGTTGTGGCAACAGAACATTTTAATAATTTCTGGCAGAATTCTTCATTTTTCAGCAGGTTAATCTACAGTGGCATTATGTCCCTTTCATTATAATTTTCAAAGAGCTGTCAATCAATAATTTTTAAAGATATAAATTTAATTTCCTTGCCCTTCCTCCTTTAGTTTATTCTGCCAACCATTTATAGTAAACCTAATTGTAGGCTTTGCTGGTTTTGGTACCACATTCACCTCACTCATCCATTAATTTTTATTTCTGACAGAATAAACATATGGTCCTAATGCTTTATGAAATCAGACTCTTGGAACCAGATTCTGTTATAAATTTCATTGCTCGTTACCTTTATGCGATGTTACATTATATACATCACTTAGCCTTCATGAAACGTTGCATAGATGGAACAGATCTATTTGACTTTTAAGTTTTACTTTCTCTTCTTATAAACATGAAATTCATGTAACCATATATGTAGTTTATGGCTTTTCATATATACTTGTATGTGTTATTGGCTACAATGTCTTTATTCATATTTGATGGTTTTAATTAAGACAAGGATGAATGAATAATATTCCTGTTATTGTCTAATGCAGGGGTTGGCGAAGTAAGGACTCATGGCCTCTTTTTGTATGACCCAATTTCTAAGAATAGGTTTTACATTTTTAAATGTTTGAAAAAGACTCAAAAGAAGGATAAAATTTTGTTTCCTGTAGAAATCATATGAAGTTCAAATTTTAGCCTCCAAAAGTAAAGTTTTATTGGAATATAGCCATATCTATCCATTTACATTAGTATATAGCTGCTTTCACGCTGTAGTGGCAAGGTTCACTCATTGTAATGGTAGACCCCATAGACTAAAATATTTACTATCTTTTTAAAGAAAAGGTTTTCTGACCCCTGGTCTACTGCATTGCTGACTTTTATTTTCTTATGAATTTCAAAAATTTATAGAATCAAAATAACACCAGAATCAATTATTTCTTTCCCCTAAAAATTACACAGGCAACTATTCCATTTCATGTTCTTGTATTTGCTGTTACAGCATGCTTGTCAAATTTTGTCCTGGGCAAAATTGATTCCCTGTGCAATTCTTATTCTGCCCCAAGAAGAATTTGCCCAAAGAATAAGAGTGCTGTATTCTGTATGGCCCAAAGAATATTCTTTGCCCAAAGAATAAGAGTGCTGTATTTCAAATACATTCTCTTTTCTCCATTTTCTGTCATTGTCTACATATTTAATTTGTTTTAATAAAGCTAATTGCACAGCAGGGATAACTCTAATCTAGAAGTAAAAAAGCCTGAGTTCAATATTTAATCATTATTTTGTTTTCTAGGCAGAGATTTTTAAAAATTCTTTTTTAATTTTTTAAAGTATATTTATTTATTTTGAGAGAGACAGAGACAAGTGCGAACAGGGAAGGGACAAAGAAAGGCAGAGAGAGAGAGAGAGAGAGAGAGAGAGAGAGAGAGAATCCCAAGCAGCCACCATGCTGCCAGTGCAGAGCCAGATGCAGGGCTCAAACTCACCAAACTGTGAGATCATGACCTGAGCCAAAACCAAGAGTAGGATGCTTAACAGCCTGAGCCACCCAGGCGCCCCTCTAGGCAGAAATTAAATAAATAACTACATGAACTGTGAAAAGTGGATGGCAAGACCTGCTAAGACAGACTCCATGGATCTTTGAAATGTCTACATTTTCATTAGAGGTTGAGAATAATTAAACTGGAAGGTGACATCTTAAGACAGACTACTCTGTGTAGTAAACAACTACACTGATTTAACAGAGATGACTGTCAGAGTGAATGTAGCAGTTGTTCCTAAAAGAAAGAAATAGCTGTCTTCTTTGAAAATAAGTTATTTTGCTGGCTCCCTTACCCTACATTTTTTCCTCTTTCATATATCATATTGGAAATAATAAAAAATGGGTTGGTTTTTTGAATGTTATTTGTATAAAGTGTGAGTAAGCTCTAAGGAAGGCAACATAGAGTTTCTATAAAGTTCTGTGTTTCTTTGATGTTTTGCTCTAGTCTGGATACAATATGGAGGCTCTCTATTTAACCTTAATTCTTTTTTAAAAAATTCTTAATTCTTTTAAGTAATTATAAAAGATTGTGAGTTTTGCGAATTATATTCTAAAATATATAAAGGAAATAATATATTTCCTTTGCTTCAAGTTATTTGTGGAACACATTGAGGAATTCATTTATATATTCCTCAAATATTTATTGAGTACCTACTATATGTCAGAAACTATTTCTGAAATGTGGGATATATCAGTGAACCAAACAGAACCAAACAAGATTTTGGCCCTCTGGAACTTATACTCTGGTGGGAGGAAACCAACAAGAAACAATGTACATAATAAATGAATAAAAGGTATAGCATATTAAAAGATGGTAAGTGAAATGGAAAAAAAAAGAGCAAAGTGAGGGATATCAGGAATATCATGGTGGGAGTTGTGATCTTAAATAGGGTAGTTAGTGAAGGCTTCATGGACAAGATGAAGCTTAAGTGAAAAGTTGAGGAATGCCTATAGCTTCTTCAACCTTTGGATATATATAACTTTTGGATATATCCAAATCCAAGGGGTAGGCATTTCAGGGAGAGAGAAGAGTGAGTATAAAGACCCCTAAGATGGGCGGAAGCTGACCTGGGTAGAAAACAGCTAGGAGGTATAATGGCCAGAATGGAGTAAAAGAGAAGTTTAATAGGAAATGAGTGAGAGAGATGATGGGGTCAAATCATACAGGAACTTGTAAACCACTGTAAAGATATTTCACGTAGTGATATGGGGAGACCAGAGTGGGACTTTTTGCTGGGGAGTGATAGAATTTGATTTACTTGTTAGAAGGTCTACTTGACTGCTTTTGTTGTAGAAGAGCAAGAACAGAAGCAAAGGGAATTAGGAATGGGAATATTGCAGTAATTCAAGCGAAAGCTGACGTGGCTTGAACCAGGACTAGTCATGGAGGTGGTAAGAGTAGGTGGATTTTGGACCATTTCGAAGGTAGCATGTGTAGGGTTTCTTGGCAGGCCGGATGTAAGAGCAAGAGGAAAAAGCAGAGTATATTTTGACACTTTCTCTCTTTTTTGGGGGGAGGCTGCCATCAGTCAAAAATGGAGGGGTTTACAGATTGGACAGGTTTTGGGAGAACATCAAAAGCTCAACTTTGAGTATTCTGAATTTAGTGAATTAAAATCAACTCAGTAAGATCCCAGTTAGTACCTTCCCAGTGTCTACCTCATGGAAGATGTTAAAAAACATTGTATGAGCATGTAATGTATACAAATATAAGAAGTACCACTACAGTGTGAAATAATAAATGAGCATTCATTGAGCAGCTAGTACTCAATGAATGGCAGGCATCAGACCGTGCACCATAAAGCAGGGAGTCTAACTAAATTCTTGTTAGAACCTCAGAAGGTAAATTGTATCTTCTACATTTTACAGAAGAAGAAACTCATGACAAGTGATTTGCCTAAAGTTCACATAATTAATTAGGTGGCTCTGGCTTCAAACTCCTAGTTTACGATTCAAACTCCTAGTTTACAACTTTAAATACAGCTTCTTTTTAATTTTATCAGTGATCTCACAAAAGAAACATTATGATACCTGATAAGCTGCCTTGTCTTTAAAATCTGATTTTTACCTTCAGATTATAATACAAGTGAACAAAAACAAGCCTGTAAGAAGCATGAACTCTATGTGAGTTTCCGGGATCTGGGATGGCAGGTAAGAATGGTCAGTTAACTAGGGTGCTTCTTTCCCATTTTATTATAAATCCAGAGTTATTCATAATCTTTGTTAGTAATATTTCCAATATATTAACCAATTATATTTGATATGACTATTCAGTATATAAGTTACCCACATCATTTTTATTTCTCCCTTGTCCTTTTGCCATTGAAACATCATTATTAGGGTTTACAGTAAAAAAAACAACTACGCTGAAGAAGAAACATAATCCTATGATACTTAGAAAGTGGAAAAACAGGTGCTGTTGTTTACATATCCCAAAGTTTTAATTTTATACCGATTTTTCAGATTTACTTGAGTAACAGCATTTGCCCCCTATATGGTCTCAAACTCAAGAGCTAAGAAACAGAATCCTTGTCTATAATGTTATTAATAAGTAGATCTACAGAAAAAAAACATTTTTCTTGAACTTAAAAAATCTTATTGCTGTCTTTTACAAGTGCTTCACAAAGAGGGTGAGGAAGAGAATTTAACCAAAATAGTTTTTTTTAATTTTTCTAATTTTTTTTTAAATTTATTTTTGAGAGAAAGACAGAGTACTAGTGGGGAAGGGGCAGAGAGAGAGAGAGGGAGACACAGAACCCAAAGCAGGCTTCAGGCTCTGAGCTGTCAGCACAGAGCCCAACGGGGCTCAAACCCACAAACCGTGGCTTTGACCTAAGCCAAAGTTGGATGCTTAACCGACTGAGACACCCAGGTGCCCCAACCAAAATAGTTTTTAATGGCTTTATGTATTGATAGTTTAAATTGAAGTTTTTAGATTATATTATCCGATTATAATGGATTTGCAGAATTTGAGTTATCTCATTGAAAAGTAATAATAAAATGTAAGCATTTAAAAATTTTATGATAAACCTTCAACATGATTCATTCAGTAAGTTTATATTTGGACCAAGTTTTACTTCTTGGGGAAAAAAAAATCAGGACAACCATTCCACATGCCAATTTTTTGGCTTCCTAAAAAATTTCATGTGCCTTTCTCAAGAGTTTGCTCCAAATTATTTCTTCTAAGGAGACTATAAAGTTAGCACATGAATGGAAAGAAAAACAGAAAAAGGAACAAATATTAAAGCTTTAGGAGGTTGTCAGACTTCTAAAACCAGGAATGAGTTATTAAGAAGTAATGGGAATTATCTCAATTAAGTTTATTCTTCTTTTCCTTTCTGGTTCACTTGAACTTTCCAAAGTTCATAATTTCCTGTTTAAACAATATTTACAATGCTATTTAATGATTATGGTTTTATTCATGAATACATGAATTAATACATACTCTGAATATCCTACATAGCAACCTCTTGGGAAAAATTACAGAGGGCAATTTCTTGTGAAAATATTTATACTTGTGTTGTAAACTTGAACCTAAAAATAAATTAATGGCTTGAGGGAGGCTGTCATGTTAGAATAATTGTTGGATGAAGAAGAGAAACCTATCTAAACTAAATATGGGTATTCTTCAAGAATTACTTTATTTTTATTTTGGTGATTTCTTTTCTCCTCCTCCTCCTCCTCCTTTGTTTTGTTTTGTTTTGTCTTCTGTTTATGTGTGTGTGTGTGTGTGTGTGTGTGTGTGTATTTTAGGACTGGATTATAGCACCAGAAGGATATGCTGCATTTTATTGTGATGGAGAATGTTCTTTTCCACTCAATGCCCACATGAATGCCACCAACCATGCCATCGTTCAGACTCTGGTATGCTTTGTTTTTGTAGAATTGAAAGTGGTTTATGATGCAAGCATCATATAAAAGTTATTTTAAAGGGAAGCATCCATTTATAGCTATAAATGTATGATTTTTTCTTTTAAAACTCCTTTGGTATTTTTTAGAGCCAAACTAACAATTGTGGATATAGTCAGGACATTTGGGCTTGTTTAAAGAATAATCCTGATTCCAGAATGGGGAAGGATTCAGCTAGGAAAATTGGAGTAACCACATGAAGTAGTCACTCTGCACTGATTTCTTCACTATGCAATATGACTAACCACACAGGTTCCCAAGGGCCATTTCTAACCTAGCAATTCATTAGTAATCATTGCAAAAACATTGAATAATAGCCTTACTGAATTTCATCTGAGCGCTTTTACTCTAATTATTTAAGAATGTTCCACAACATATTTTCATATTATGAAATTTCTTCGAATAGAATGTAAGTAGAAGACTCGTTTCTATTTCTTGATACTAGGTTTCTTTTGTTTGTTTGTTTGTTTTAAATAATCTTTAAGGTGGATTTAATCTTCTTTTCTTCCCTTCCTCACTCAGGAATTTAGCAGTGATTTAATCTCCAATAACCTGGGCTTATTTTTGTGAAAACAATAGTTAAGTGTTGGTTTCATGCTGTCTAAATGATTCTACTATATCTAATGAGCTCGAGAAACCTCTTGAGACTCTGACATACCTGCCTTATGGTATATGACTTATGGATTTGGCAGTGGGACAGTCTGGAAGACTAAGTGAAAGGCTTCTAGAAGGTGCAATAGACTGATATAATTACAAATTAATGTTTAGGTTAATACGAACATTTTAACTGTATGTCATCAGTATAGAAGGAAGAGAACAAAGTATTTGAGATTTAAGATTTAGTGACAGAGTGGTTATTTGGTGGATGGCAGTAGGTGAGCAGTAGCTATAAGGAAAAAAAAAAAATCTTTGTGGGTGAGTCTTGTTTGTGGCCAATAAGAAACATAACTATTAGAATTTGTGAGTTGACTCTTCAGAAGATTGTTTCAGAATTAATTTAAAATTTAAAGCTAAGGGAAAGAAAATCCCAGTTTTCTTCTGAATAAGAAAGGGTATATCTAAATTGACAGATTAATCCTTGAATGACTTGGTATTTTCTATTCTCTTCCCTGACATCATAGGTACTAGAGAATAGTTAGACACCAAAGACACACATCTGTGGCAACTACAGCATGGATATTGTCAAAAACTTTGGAAATAATTTAGAGTAAAAACAAACAAACAAACAAAACAAAACAAAACGCCAGAGATAAAACAAATGTATATTTTGAAAGGCTTTCATTTAAAATATTCTTTTTATGCTTGACTAATGAGATTGTCTACTTCTGTGCCATATGCAAAGTATAGAGTAAATTCCTGTGAGAATTTTAAGATTTGTTATGCTTTCATCTTTGCTTTTTATAAATAGAAGCACTTCTTGATACAGGAGATCATTTCTGGGGAATGGGCAGGTCTTCAAGTTGTATTCAAACCTCCTCCAGTAAAAAGACTATGTGAACTCTAGCCATCTATCCTTGCCTATGAGACTTCACCATAACCCAAAAGCCAATTACTTAGAGAGAAATGCTACTGTTTTAAGCCTTGGAAGAATAGCCATGATCACTGGCTTTTTGTAGGGTCAGAGCAACAGTCACTATTAGCTTATAGAGAAATGACACTTTTTCAGAAAATTCTTTGCTTCTTTATGCTGTCATCTCAATGACTCAGCAGACTTCTGCTTCATGAGATATGCATCTAATATATCAAAGTTTCCCTCAGGCTAAGAATTGCTTAATTATTGAAAAACTCTGTCAACAAACTCTCCCTTTCTCTCATTTTTTCTTTTCATTTTTTTTTTCTTATAAATATACAAGCACATACTGTCAGCTTTTAGGGCTGTAGTCTGGAAGGCAGTGTCAAAAAATAAACATTTAAAAAAAATCTGACATGGACTTGGAACAAGACCCTGCTGTGTATCACTGTCCTGGGATATGGGACATAAGTCATTGCAAAACTTGAAGCATACATGGGAAGTTTGATTTTTTTTTTCCTGGCATTGTGCACTCTACGTTTGTTCTGTGTAGGACATGAAACAAGAAGACAGGCATGTTTGTTGTTAAAGGCAAGCATATTTGTGACTAATATGTTTGAGAAACTATTCAAGAACAATCCATTTTTTCAGAATGATTGCTTCGTGAAGCTGCCAAGGCCATTGAAACAAGGGGTTATCAATCATGTATGTGTGGGTTATGGAAGATAAAGCTGATGAGGGACAAAAGCTGCATCTGAAATTTGTAGAAACTATCCAACTTTTAGTTTTGTGAGGTCTTAGGAAATTTCAAGTTCATGTCAGATCACCTCATTTTTCCTGCTGTTTCTATCCACATGCAGGGCTCCTATATCATTTCAGCCAGGACACTGTGCAGCCAAAACTCTAAGAGTCTGTATTTGCTTTTTGTGGATCCCTCAGGACTCATCAGTGGGACTTCCCATAAACCCCTTTGGGGAAAGGGCCAGGGTAGGTGGGTGGGAAAGGGGAAACCATGTTCTGGCTCCTTGCTCAATTATTGCAAATCATAGGCAGACGGCCAGTCTGATGGAAATGAGAGTAAACCCTTTACTTAAGTATTTCACTTTCAGTATACAGCTACCTTTTAGGCTTCTGGGGGAGAGGGATATTCAATTTGTAAAATATCTAGGCTCTTTGCTTCTGATTTTGCTTGGCCTGCTTTTTTGGCGCTTGGCTAGGAGAGAAAGAAAGTCAAAGCCAATCCGGTAACAAAAAATTCTATAGAGAAGACTTGAAATCATTGCTTTAAAACAAGTTTTGGATTGTACCTGGAATATATTTTGCTGTGATTTTTATGCTTCCTTTAACTGTGGAAAATTAAGAGTTGGCATAACTTTAGTGATTTATTGCTTAATTGTCCT
The DNA here is from genome assembly GCF_027475565.1 of Acinonyx jubatus. Classification (NCBI taxonomy): domain Eukaryota; kingdom Metazoa; phylum Chordata; class Mammalia; order Carnivora; family Felidae; genus Acinonyx; species Acinonyx jubatus. Next base: position 97,422,195 of record NC_069385.1, read on the forward strand.
TTAAAAAATAATTCTTAGATTAAAATCTTTCTGAGATTCAAATCTCGTGGTGTCACTTCACTGATTTGCATTTATAACTTCTGTATAAGTTCTGACTTCATGAAGTCTATAGAAGTTGTCTTTTTAACCAGAAGCAACTCAGTGCAGGTTGCCATGTTCTTTCCCCCAGGAAAATTTCCACTGAATATTCCATAGAAGGAGTTTTCCTTACTTGGTAGAATATTTTTCAAGGCCCCAACACATAATTAGAACTGGTGAGTTGGTTCTAGGTGTTAATGCTTAAAAATACATCCTTCACTACCAGTTTCCAACCCCCACCCCAGCCATTGAGCATAAATAGGAGAAGAGTGATAGGTTAAGGGTGTACCTGACTGTGAGTGACAAAACAGGAATATTATTTGAAAGCTCTGGACAAAATGTCTTATTTCTTAAAAAAAAAACAAAACAAAACATGTTTTTCTTTCCCAGGTTCATCTGATGTTTCCTGACCACGTGCCAAAGCCTTGTTGTGCTCCAACCAAATTAAATGCCATCTCTGTGCTGTACTTTGATGACAGCTCCAATGTCATTTTGAAAAAATACAGAAATATGGTAGTGCGCTCATGCGGCTGTCATTAATATTAAATAAGAATGGTAATAAGAAAAAGATCTGTGTTAAGGTTTATGACTAAAATAAAAAGTATGCTTTCAGACAAAAAGGGAATTTCATAAAATTAGTCTGACTCATTTCATTTCTGTTCCTATGTACGATATCATGTATATAGTCACTTTTATTTATTTAATGGTATATATCTCCTTTGTGGATGCCTTATCAATAAAATCTATTTTATAGGTCTATTAAATGTAGATAGCCTGGTTTGACATTCAATGGGATATGCTAAGTCCAATTCAATTCCATTTCAACATTCTTTTTCTAATACAATCTTTATATGATTATCTGAAATCAGACAGGACTCCTTTGTCATCAGTGAGGGAAATTGAACGCATTTAGTTATGTTGTGCCAGTGAAAACTGTGATAGGATATTTATTTAGAAATAAAACTAAAACCAAAAAAAAAGATGAACAACCCAAACGAAAGTGCTTGGATAAACACAAGTTTTCTTTTAGAGTTTCTGCTTCATTAGATAAAGTGAAATCTTGAACTGGATTTGAATAAATAAGCAGTAGGCAGAACACAGAAGACGAAAGATGACACACAATTGTTGTAACTGTTTTCTTTAACCGAATTGGTGTAACTGGAGGAGTGTGTTCCTTCCTGGCTTGTGGACTGGAGATTTTGCAAAGCACTCAAAGTTTCAGGAACTCTGTGGAGACAGGCTTGAGCCTATGTCCGTTAACTTTCCAAGTTAACGCTAAAAAATCGTAGTACAACCTTCTTACCTCAAATAAATCACGTCTGCCTATTATCTAGAACACGACTTCTGCAGATTTTTTCCCCCAGATTTAAAAACAGTCCAAAATAAGGAAACGTTTACATGCGCTCCGCTTCCCTCCCCACAGACAAGAGTCACTGCATACATAAAACATACCGGAACAAAGATGCCGACAGAGCCATTTTCTTTAGCTCTCCTTTCAAACTGAGTTTGCTGATTGATGTGATGCAAGGGATTTTATTTAGGTGAAAGCACTGAAACTAAACTGAAGGAAATTACCAAAAACCCCAGAATGGCTTTGACAGAATTGCCATTTCGAAAGAACAGCTGAAATCCATTTTTCATATCTTTGAGAATGAGCTCAATGAAAACCTTATTTTGTAAGGGGATTTTGTAAACCTTCCTCCAAGAGCAAATAATTCCAAACGGGAAGGTTCTGTTGTGTGTATGTGCATGTGTATTCTTCCCTCTGAAATTAATTTATTTTCTTTCTTTGCCTTCTAAGGCTTCTCTTTAACACACAGTTACTTTGGGAAGGATGACATTTAGATGGATTACTTGCGCTTTCTGGTGGCTCCATGGTTAGGCTTATTTACAGTTCATCTAAAATATTCATAAAGCACCACTTTCTAATCATGTTTTGGACCTTTCAGATCAAACTTATATCAGAAATAGCTTCCAAAATGTTATCAGTTCATTTGTAATTCAGGTATATTGCAATGTTGTTTTAAAATACAGTTTATCTTAAAGAAAATTTGATAATAACTATATTGGGGGCTACATTAAGTAATATATTTTAAAATAAATAGTGTGCCATTGTAAGAATAAGAAACGGAAGTCTATTATATTATTCTCTAAATGTGCTGTTTAAATATATTTCTATATTTTAAAATCTATTAAATGTGTGACGCTAGTTTCTGCTGTGCTGTATTTAAGAGGGATACAAAAATGTAAGTGTGTTATGAATTGAGACTAGAAGACTATCAGATGTAAAATGTTCGTGCGTTACTTGACTCTTTATGCTGTTTTTAATTGCCAAAACTAACTTTTGTGTTTTTAATAAATAATTCACTGTTAAATGGATAAAGCAACAATCCATGAATTAAATATCTTCTTAATCGGCTCCAATAACAAAGAGATTTTGAAAATAGCAAAAATGATAGGGATGGAAAAATACCCCACTGGTTCTTTTTCATTTAAGAAAGTAGATCATTAGCATCAGTATTTTCCCACTTTTTCAAATTAGATATATGAATATATGTACATAGATGCACATATGTTCAGTTACATTATTCTCAAAGAACTATTATAGTAAATTTGTAGTATTACTTTGGTAATACTTAAGCTGCTGTCAGAAACCAGAATAATTTGGCCTATTTTAATAGAATCCAAATAACTCAAGTCTTTTTAGTTCTTTAGGTATTGGCTTTTTGTGTTTGTTTTTTAAATTTCCTGCTTTATATGCATTTTGCTTTGTAAAGTGGCCCTAATTCTTTTTGAAAGGAGAAGGGCATAAATCACAAACATTCCAGTTCTTTAAAATTAAGACAAAAATAAATCGTCTACATCGAACTAAAGAAATAAGAAAAATGCAGTGAAGAATATCCAAAATTATTTTTTTTCTCAAGAACTGTCATTTTATAATCCCTATATCACCATCATCGAATCTGAGCCAGAGTCTACTGGCTACTCTACAGTTTGGCAAATATCATCTCCCAAGAAATTTACCATGAATAATGTTTATGATGCAGTTCCATGCAAGGCAGAAGAAATCATCATTCCCAAACACAAGTCACCATCTCATAACTACTCAGTCAAGTGCTCCATCTATCATCCAATTTCCATTTCAGATTACCTGCTTTTCTATGGTTTCTCTTTTGCATATTTTATTTTATTTTATTATTTTAATTTATTTGCCTGGAACTTTGTTTAAAGTTAGAAGTGAAAATGCCTTTGCTGATAAAACATATATGTTGATAAGTATACATCCATGCATCTACACTTTATGTGTACTGGTTAAGATCATACTTGAGAAGAAAGTAGGTAAAGTAACAATCAATGCCAGTATTTATTCCTATTTAGGCAGAAAAGTGACACTTTATCCAAGTTAGCAATTTAAAAAGAGCAAAGGGTCTGCAAAACTGCCTCAACGTCTGTCGTAACATTTGTGAAAGCGTGTTTGAAACATGGGGGTTTCAAAGAAGAACCTGGATCAGATGTAGCCTTTAAAAATAACAAAGACATTTCAGAAGTTTTAAAGCATGCACCTTAAAACGTTTGCATCTCAGTTTCAACTTTGCAGAGGCAGCTAACCTCCAATCATTCCTGAGATGTCAATATAGGTACACAATGGAGAGAATGGGTAGAAGCGCTACAGCTTCAAACTAGAACTTATATGTAGAAGGATGAGAGACAAAAGACTGCGTAAACAGCCCCCAGACCCAGCCAGTTTGGAACCAGAACCTAAGTTGATAGCTTATTGAGGTGAGCAGTATTTGTTCCCCAGTTCATTGTGGCTACTACTAGACGGTGAAATATAATAGGACATACTTAAAAAGCTGGACTGTGTTTATTTTCCCACGGATGCTTCTAGAAAAAGTCCAAACTAGGAAAATAATTCTCTACCTTGAGCCACAAGGCCAATGAGGTATCTTAGATTATGCATCTTTATACTTTCTTCAATAATTCACATATACCCACACATACATGCACACATATGAATAGGCATATTTTTATATATTTTATTCATTTATTTTAAATGTTTATTTATTTTGAGAGAGAGAGAGAAATAATGAGTGGAGGGAGGGGCAAAGAGAGAGGGAGACAGAGAATCCCAAGCAGTCTCTGCAGCTGTCAGCAGAGTCCGAAGTGGGGCTTGAACTCACAAACCCTGAGGTCATGACCTGAGCTGAAACCAAGAGTTGGAGGCTTAACCAACCCAGGAGCCCCAATAATTTTGTATGTCTTAAAGAAGAGAGAATAAAAACGGGAGTACAAAATTTTTAAATGAACTTCAGGGAAGGAAAAATACATGCAAGAAGAAATTTAAAAGAACTTAAAGTATATGAAGATCAAAGGGAGTTCTAACATCTATTTAATCAGTATTCCAGAAAATTGGAGACAATTTTTGGGTCAACAGCCGACCTCTTTATCAGAGCCGCCTTCTCAACTTGGAAGTCGGTCAACAGGTAATTACTATCCTCAGATTGCTAAGGAAAAATAACCATCGTTTGGAATTCTATACCCAGCAAAACTATATCAAACATTAGGGCAAAATAATTCTTAGGCAAGTAAAACGGAGAGACAATTTATCATCAATAGCAAAACCACTGCTAAAGATTTTACCTTAGGGAGAAAAACAGTTAACCCCAAAATATATACAATAATGATGAGCAAGAAGATGGGGGTAGGCTAAAATAAATAATAATGTCTAATAATCATGGTTTTAAAAATGAAGAGAATTAAATAACATTAACTCGGGTTAAGTAGAGTAAAATACAGTGCAACTATGGAATATATAATGGAAGATGGATGGTTGGAAATGGTTTTGCATTTTATTTAATGATGATTAAACTCATTAACCTCAGAACACGAAATAGTGTGTATTTTAAATCAGGATTGATACAATTTTTCTGTAAAAGATGTGATAATAAATAATTTAGGTTTTAAGTTTCTGTTGGAACTACTCAGTTCTACTGCGGTAGTGTGAAAGCAGTCATAGGAAATATATACACTAGGGTCACCTGGGTGGCTCAGTGGATTGAGCGGCCGACTTTGGCTCAGGTCATGGTCTCACAATTTGTGAGTTTGAGTCATGTGTGGGCCTCACTGCTGTTGGCACAGAACCTGCTTCAGATCCTCTGTCCTCCTCTCTCCATCCCTCCCCAAATTAAAAAAAAAAAAAATAGATACACTAATACGTGTAGCTGTATTCCACTAAGACTTTACTTATGAAAAAAGTGGGGATAAGATTAGGCCCATAGACTATACTTTGCTGACCCTTGTTCTAAACCAGTAGAAGGGATAATTGTAATCTGTAAGATACAATCAATTCAACACGATAAAAAAGAAGAGGAATTTTAAAAACATAGCAAAGGGGAAATATTGTATATAATGAAATGATGGCAATAAATCCATAGACAGTAAGCAGACTGAAAAGGTCACTACTGCCAGATTGGATTTAAGATAATCTCAACAGCTAGTGACATTCTGTTCATAAACTTTTTTAATGTTAATTATTTTTAAGAGCGAGTGAGAGAGAGAGAGAGAGAGACATAGCATGAGAAGGCGAAGGACAGAGAGAGGGAGAGACGCAGAATCTGAAGCAGGCTGCAGGCTCTGAGCTGTAAGCAAGCTCCAGGGTCTGAGCTGTCAGCACAGAGCCCAACGCAAGCCTCAAACTCACGGAACCGTGAGATTATGACCTGAGCCGAAGCTGGAGGCTTAACTGACTGAGCCACCCAGGTTCCCCAGTAACATTCTGTTCAAAAGAGGCACACCTAAAACTTTAAAACACAGGAAGGTTGAAAGTAAAATGAAGGTAAAATATACACCTGGACAATGGCCACCACAGAAAACTGAGTTAATTATATTAATAAAGTATATTTACACTTAAATACAAACCATCCATTACTGTTTTGAGTATGAAGACACACTGTTGTTGCCTATTCACCTTTGCCATATCTTCTCATAAAATTGTTTCTGGAATAGTTTTTTGTTTTTTAATGACCTCTTTAAAATTAATAAACCAAGAGAATTTTATCTTGGCATATAATATCATTCCTTTCTCAAGGTTATTAAGACTCTGGTGATTTGAAAATTCCTTGTCTTTTAAACAAAGTTCACATTGTATTCAACAATGTACGTTGACGTCAGAAAGACTTTCTAAGGTGATTCCACATAGAAAATGAAATAAAGCCTATATGAGAGAACAAGCACTTTTCCAAAGATGTCATGACAAGAAGGAAGAATATTTGAAAACTTGGCTTTTGAACATAATGGGTCCAATGAATCTTCTTTCACACTAACCTCATAGGGCTGTTATTAAATGGAAGTAAAGTAATTTCTGTATTCCCAATACACTAGTACAGCTTCTGGGCCTTCATAACTTTTTTCCATTCACCAGGAATGCCCTCCCTAAATTCTGCCTGCTGATACTCTATTGATTCCTGGAGTGACTTCTCATTTGCTATTTCCTTCAGAAAGACCAAATACACCAAACCAGATGTGTTTTATCCCTCTAATAAACCACTGCAGCACTCTCGCTTCAGGACATGCATCACATTATGCCAGCTACTACAGTTATTTAGAAAAATCTTATAGTCCTTCTACATTGTAAGATGAAGAAGTCCTACCATGTTTACTCATTTACTAATTCCCTAAGCATTGTCATAAAGATATTGTCATAGTTGGCATTCTATAAATAATTTGGAAATGAATAGAAGGTGGCTTAATTTATTATTTTAATAGAAAATAAACAGAATACATAAAAGAAACACTGTCAAAGCTGAGACAGGGATGGAACTAAATTCCTTGTTTTAAAACAAAATGCCCCCAAGGTATCTTTCACTTTCGGGGCATTCTAATCTGCATTTCATTAAGGTGTTTTTTTGTTTTTTCCCCTGAAGTTTTATTTTGCTCTCTTGGAACATATTCTTCTGCTTCTTCATTTTGCTTGGCCTGGTGTTGGTTTTTATGCATTAGATGAAACAGCCACCTCTCCCAGTATTGAAGGAGTGTCCCTGTGTTGTTGATGAACCTTATCATTCAACTTTGCCCAGCTCTTGGTTGTCTCTCAAATCTTTGTGATTATCCAAGCAACCTAGCTATTTTTAACAGCTCCCACTAGTTAAGGGTGTGTCAAGACTGACTGACCAGGGGAAGATCTCAGTCAGCCCCTAGATTCAAGGTGAATGGAAGCCACACCCTCAGGCAGCAGCTCCTAAAGTATGCAAATATATACAGTCCTTTGGAACCAAGAGCATAAATCCTGTTGGTCACCATCATCAGGCAATCTGAAGGTGTTTTCCAAGAGGCAGTAGCAAAAACCAGGGCTCCACATGAGTGTAAAAACTCCTTTTTAGAGGATACCCATGACCTGGAGCAAGATAGAGTGAGAGTGCAAAGATGGCGTCCCCCTCTATGTTCCCAGAGAGCATCTCTGTAGCCTCTAGATGTGTGCAAAATCTGAAGCCTACTTCTAAGGCCAAAGCTCCAGGATTAGCAAGGAGTCCTCTTTCACAGAATGGCTGAAGGTGTGTTTCAGTCTCTTATCTGCACAGCACCCTGGGGATGGTAGCTTGCCAAGCACAATCTCTGTTTGTTACAGTCCTATGGGATCTAAAAACACAAGTCTCCCTGACCTCCAGAGTCAGAAAATGAAGCAGTGTTCCCTGGGTGGCAGCTTCAAACACTGGGTCATCAGACATAAAAATCAGGGCACCAGGCAAATGTAGAAGCCACACTCCAGGAGATACTGGCACTCTGGAGAGTGCAAAGTAAAGCAAGGCAGGGAGGGGTGCAAAGATCATATCACACTTAAGAAAAATGAAAGAAAGACAAAAGAAAGAAAGAAAGAAAGACGAAGGAAAAGAAAGAAAGAGAGAAAGAAAGGGAAAAAAGAGAGAAAGAGAGAAAGAGAGAAAGAGAGAGAGAGAGAGAGAGAGAGAGAGAGTGCCTACTGGCACTTTAACAAGGCAGAGGGAGAGGCTTTAACAAGATGGCATCCACGAGCCTCTGATCTGGAGAGTATCCCTGCAGGCTCCAGCCCCTCAGACCAATGCTTTGAAATTAGCAAATGAGTCTCTTTCACATAAAATCTGGGTGCTTTTCAAGGAGCTGCTTCTTCACCAGACCTTGGGAGAGGTGGGTCTGCAAGTGAGTACTTTCAATGGTGTTTCTCAGTTTACCTCACTCCTGCACCTCTCATGGGTGCAAGCACAGCTGGTCTTCAAAGTCAGATGTTTTGTAGACTCATTTCTCAGGTGCTGGTCTTAAAAGGTGGGGTGCTTAATGAGAGAAACTAGCCCAGCAGTTTTTAGTGTTTTTTTTTTAATGTTTAGTTTTGAGAGAGAGAGAGAGAGAGAGAAAGAGAGAGCGCACGTGTGAGAGCGAGTGGGGGAGGGGCAGAGAGAGAGGGAGACACAGAATCCAAAGCAGGTTCCAGGCTCTGAGCTGTCAGCACAGAGCCTGACATGGAGCTCCAATCCACAAACCAGGAGATCATGACCTGAGCTGAAGTCAGATGCTTAGGGAGCCACCCAAGAGCCCCCAGTTTTTAGTTTTGTTTTGAAAAGGAAATTGTTCCATTTATTTAGCTGTAGATTCTGTGTGCCCTGGGAGAAGTTACTGTTTAGGGTCTTCCTATGCTGCCATTTTAAACTGGAACCTCCAGGACATTCTAATTAGGATTAAACAGGGAGCACAATATGGAGCCCACAGGATGATTTAGTACTTCTAAATTATAGGAGGGAAAAACAGGCCTTCAGAAAGGTCGAAAGTGCCACCTCATTCATGTAGTGGTGATACAGAATTGAACATAGAGACAAAAAGAGTTATTTATGTAGCCATCTGTGGGAAAAAAAATTCAGGCTGAGGTATCAGAAACTTTGTGCTCGGCACTTCTGAGACAGCAAGGAGGCTAAAAGGAGCATGGTAGAACAGAACGTTCAGGCCACAGGAAAGACATGCGTTCAGGGAGATGGGGAGTCAAATGGTGTAGAGCCTGAAAGGCCATCACAAGGACTTTGAGTTTTTACTCAGAAATGAAAAGACATTCAGAGTTTTTTGAGAGGAAGTGGTCACGACTTGTGTTTTAAAAGGAACATTGGAAGTTGTGAGGAGAACACTGGGTAGGATAGCAAAACCAGATGCAGGAAGATAGTTTAGGGGATATTGAAACAATCCAGTTTTAGAGAGTGGTGACACAGACCAGTGTGGCAACTGTAGAACTGCTGAGAAGTAGTTAGAAGCTGGATATATTTCAAAGGTAGAGTAGATAGGATTTGCTAATGGGGTGTGAGAGAAGAGTGAGTTAAAGGTGACTCCCATGAAAATGGCTTGAAAAACGGAAGGAAGAATCATTTACGGAGTTCCAGCATAGGATGGGCAGGGATTGCCCCAAGGAGTTGAGAGTGTAATTCGGGGTGTGTTAACTTCTGAGTGAAATGTCCAAAAAGTGGTTAGAAATATGCGTCCTGAGATTACAGGAGAGGTCCTGGGAAGAGATATAAATCTGTAAGTTATTAGTATATAGGTGATACTTAAAGCCGAGCCATCAGTGAGATCACTGCTACCATACTAACAATAAGTGAGCGCCCTACTCCACCTTTCATTATCCACTGCTTAATTGTGCCCAAGGACTACCGGTGGGACACAGGTATTGACATGAAGAAAACCAACTTAGTTTTGCTCCTGTCTGCCACAGGGCTTTATGAAGTTTATCTCTGTTTACTGAGAGAGCACAACGGGATCTCCCTATAGGTATTGCAGAAAATAAAATTTAGGTATTAGTTTACTAAATAAACATATATAATTTTGTCATGACAATGCTTGCTGTACATTTAAAATAGTTGAAGGAGTTTTGGGAAAGTGAAGGTAGCAGTGAGAAAAAAAAAGATGAAACTAAATATCTGGGAACTTTTGTATAAAATGTCATTGACATAAATGTTGTATGTGTACAAGTTCTTAATGAAAACAAATTAAAAAATAATACATCATTTTCCATCAATTGTGTCCACGTAATAAGGTGGGAAAAGAACTTTAAAGGTAACATAAAAGGTTCAGAGGAGACGTAATGAAAATCTCTCTTAATTTTAAAATATTGCGAACAAGGTGCCTGGGTGGCTCAATCAGTTAAATGACTGACTCTTGATTTCAGCTGAGGTCATCATCTCATGAACTGAACCATGAGATACAGCCCTGCAGGAGTCTGCTTGGGATTGTCTGTCTGCCCCTCTCCCTGCTCTCTCTCTCTCAAAATAAATAAATAAACATTAACAATATAAGTAAAATATTACTGAACATTAAAATAGCTCTTCAAGAAAAAACTGAAAATCCCTTCATCGAAGTGCTGCTGATTTTTGATCATCCCCATCTCTCAGCATTGACCAGGTACAATTCCACCTTGAAACTTTTCACTGCAAGTTCCTTAGCATATTATTAAAATTTCTTTCACTTACATGGCTTTATTTTGGGCTAAAATTATAGCTGTTTTCTGTGTGTAAAACTGAGACTTTTCTTTGCATTAGGACTTAGCCAGTAAGAAAGCTTGTTTTCTAGAGAACCATGTATACTGACACAAAAGAATTTATATCAGGAGGAAACAATGTGAATATTGGTCCAAATTTTTCTAGATGTATGGGGTTAGTGTAACTACTTTATAGGTGCACAATATTATTACGGGGTTAAGGTGTTTTACTTACCATTGCGTTAAGATGTTTTACTTACCATTGGACATAATCATGTACCATCTGTTCATACTAATTACAAAAATAGAATATATGGTTAATATTTGCCAATACCTTTCTTTAATCTGTGCTGCTTGCTCTGATTTTAATTTTACTAGCTTTAAGTATCGGTGCCTCACATTTTGTCTCTAGAGCCCGAAGTCTTTTAAGTATGCTCTGTATTTTATTTGTTTTATTATTCAAGGTTTCTAACAGCTCTCTTAGGGAGTACTATATGCTAAATGATGTTTTGGGAGTTGTTTAAGAAGAGCTTGGCCAAGTCTGCTGCATGTTTAACTGGGGTGTACATTTTGAAGAAGTCTGTTTTCTTACTTTTCTTTTCAAGCATCTCCTTACAAGGATGTGGAGAGTGCCAAACAATCAAATCAGGAAGACATATGCTTAATCTGTTTCGAAGTAAGTGTACTAAACCAGTTTACTGTAATACTATCTGTGAAAAAGAAAACGAAATAAGAAAAATGTTTGTCACGAAAAAGCTGTGTAAATTGACACATGTAATTCTCTATCGTCTAAGCAGCTTTTCTTGGTGAAGAGTCTGAGTTCCTACTCACTAGCTTAGGCACATGAGACATACTTGAAGATGAAAAGACAGAAAAAATTAAGACAATGAATGAGGAAAGTATAGGAACAATCCCGTGGAAAAATGAGTAAAAATTGGAGCAGGCATTTCCCAAAGAAGGAAATAATTATGGCCAAGTAATACACGAACAATGTTCAACCTCAATAACATTTAGAAACAGGCAAATAAAGACCACAGTGAGATAGCATTTCACACCAGATTGTCAAATAGCTTTTATTAACAAATATTTTAATACTGACTGTTGGAGAGAATATGGATCATTATGCTGCTAATGGGAGTATAAATTGGTATAATAATTTTGAAAACAATTTAGCATAATCCTATAAAGAATATTTACATCCTTTACCACTTTCTCTTCTAAATATTCACCATGGAAACAGTTCTGAAGATCTTAGCTAGAATATCACACAAGAAGGTTTATGACAAAAGTGTTCAGCTGAGGAAATAATAAAAAACAAATATAGGTATGTTACAACCAAAAATCCAGACATGACACAGATGTTCATCTACAGAAAATGGGCAAATATATCATAAGAGCAGTGAAATGAGTAAACCACAAGTCTGTGGATGAATCTCATAAACATAATGTTGGAAAAATAAAGTACATCATACAAGATTATATATGTATGGTATGATGTAATTTTTATAAATCTCAAAATAAAGCAAAACTAAACAATACATCTGTAGGCATTATATGTGCGTGTACATTAAAGAATAGCAAGGGAATAACAAAAAAATAAAAATTCAAGGTAATGGTTAGCCCAAAGGGATGGGAGAGTGATTTTAATTGAGGATGGAGCTGTTTGTAATGCTAGTTCTTAGTATGAATGTTAGTATAAAATGGTGGAGTTTAGTAGTATTTTTTAAATGCATACATACATTATGTCTCAGCTTATGCAGCATGAGAGAATACCTTTACATCTTAGTGAGTTGCAACAATGATTTATTAGCTCACAATGCTGTGGATCTGCAGTTTAGATGAGACCAGGGTCTCCTTGTTCTACTGATCTTGTCTGGACTCCCTGCTGAAGCTGTGGTCAGGTTTTGCATCTGCCATGGCTGGATGATCTTAGCATTATTCATTTCTGACAGTTGGTGTAGCTGTTTCAGCTAGGAGTGGTGGGGTGACTAGGCCACATGTCTCCAGTAGGCTGACTTGGGCTTATTTCCATGCTAGTGGTTACAGGATCCCTAGAAGCTAGAAAGTACAATCTGATGTGCAAGTCCATTCAGGGTCTTCTATCACCTTTTTTATTGTCTCATAAGCTGAAAAAAGTCAGGTGACCAAGCTCAGAGTCCAGGTGGGAGGGAAATACATAAGAGCATGAATATTAATAGGCATGAACAAATTGGGGTTATTACTGCAACCATCTATCCCATTCATTTTTATATTTCATATTACTTCACATATATGCAATATTATATCATAAAATCTTGAAATTAAAAAAATAAAGAAATAAAATGACCAGTACCTAGAGAGAGATATAGGTAAAGAGTTCAGGATGCTTAATAGAGGAAGGGTTATTGTTGTTGAAGCACTCAAGTCAGGCCCTGTAGCAGAGGAAGCATTTGATATGAGACTTGATCAGTATGCAGGCTTAGGGTTTGGGGGTGTGATAATGTGTTACAGACTAACAGAATAAACGACCTTGAAGCAGAAGAGGGAAAGGCTGAAGGGGAATTTGTTTATTGCTTAAGGTGTATTGAAACAATAGGTCTTAATGACAGCAGTTGGAAATATTACCCCATCTGTAGGAAGACATCAGGTAACATAGGGACTTGAATGATAGGAGATAGGACGTGACACTTATATGTTGGGTAATTAAATAATTAAAAAAATAATTGAGGGACTGACATAAAAAAAGGAAGAATTTTGCAGTCTCCCCTGAATCCCTTTTCCTCTTCCTCATAGACCCAGAACTAACTGTCCAACTGGAAACCACATTTCCTAGCCCAACTTGAAACTAGTTCTGTCCTCATAACGAAGTTCTCACCCCAAAAAATGGGAATGGAACTGATGTGTCCAACATTTTCCTCATTGGGATCAAGGGAATTGATTGGTCTGGGTTCTGTCTTCTTCCCTACCCTTCAACTGGAATGTTGGAATGTGGGATTTTTTCTACCAGATTTGAGAGAGAGGGGGACTTTGCTTTTATTTTTAGTTCTCTCAGTTACAGAAATTAGTCATTACTGTAATGCGTATAAGCTATCAGGCAGCAATGTGAAAGAAAGTATGGTGGTCTAGAAAGTTAATACAAAATATTGGCAAGAAAGAATAGCAAAAAGGATTTTATATTCATGTCCTTTCTCATATATTGGTAAAGGCTGCCTGGAAGATTATTTGTTGAGAAAGATCTTAGGCTGAGTTTGCACATGATTTAAAAACAAAACAAAACAAAACAAAACAAAACAAAACAAAACAAAAAAAAGAAGGGGCTGAAATGGCTGAAATTCACTAGCATTGCCACTGTCTTAGTTTTAGCCCTTATTTCTCAAGACTCCTGCTATGATTACCTCCTAGCAGTGGTAAGAATTACCTCCATCATCTACACTCTTGTCTGTGGCAAAGCAGCTATGAGTTAGGTAAATTCCGTCACCAGAATAATTTAGCTAAAACATAATTCTGATCATGTCATTCCCTTGCTTAAAATTGTTCACTTACTCCCTGTCTCCTGTACAATAATATCCTAGATCTTTAACCTGCATACAAAATGCTTGATATCCTAGAGTCTGTTTACTCGTTTTCAACTGGAAAGAATAACAATAGCTATCTAGTTGTTCTTATGAATATTGGTAATATATATTTTTTCAAATAACCTAGTATAGTTCTTGGCACAAAGAGAGAAATTAGTAAGTGGTCACTATAATTCTTACGGAAAAAGATTCCTGAGCAAATGCATCAAAAATTGCTATAGGGTATGACTAGAAGAAGCAAGGAGTTAGGCAAACAGATTAGTTAGCTCACAGAGTTCACTGCATACAAACTGGCCTTATAGGGAGATATTTTAATCATGGACAATAAAATAAAACCTATTTTATACAGCACAATACCTTTAAGACAATTTCTGAATCAAGAATCTGATCAAGTTTTCTGATTTTATGCATTTATCAGGATAGAATAATACTGTTAAGTCTTTCTTCTGCATCCTGAACATGTCATTAGAACTTTTTTCCTGTTCCCCTAGAGCTCACAATCATATTAAGCAGGCCAGTGAAATGTACGTGAATATGGTTCATTATTTCTTTCTAATGAATTTACCTGATCCTTGAGAAATTAAGATTAAAGTCCCAGAACTTGTGCTTTGTCAAATATTGCACAAAATGATACATGAAATGGTAGGAAATCGGAAAAGCCTGATACGGTAATTTTACTCATGATTATTATTAGGATCCCTGTGAAAATTATAAAGTGACTCTAAAACTCTGATATTGGAATCTAAACATTTTTCAGGAGGAAGTGCTTATTATTTAGACAATTGTGGGTAAATACCTAAATTGTTCAAAGTAAAAGTAATTGCTAAAACTGTTGAGATTTGTTCATCTTCATTATATATCTTCTGTCATATCAGATGTATATGGCTCATAACAAAGAATTTAAGAAAAAATACGGTGATGCAATAACAAGAACAGTTTAGATAAAATAGAAAGATTACCCTAGGTGCAATTTAGAGAATGAATGGGAGGCAGGAAGGAAACCCAGGGGCAGAGTGTCCATTTCCCACATTTTTGTTATCTTTGCTGCTTGCTTATCACATTAATGCTGTTGTGCATTAGTGTCTACTGGAGCCCCTCACTAAAAGAAGAGCCCAAGTGCTGGCCTATGGCATCAACCTTTCTCTAAAGAATGAACCTCAGATACCACATTCCTCTAAATGACTTCCCCACAGGCAGTTTGGAAGAGGTGCTTTCTGAATGGTATCTTTATAAATCAAGGGAGGTTTATTATGCATGTTTAAAAGCAAATGCAAACTACCAATAACAAATGGGATAGCTCTTGGGGCCTGTGGGGTTAGAGAAGGAAGCCACAGGAGAAACTGGAACAGGATCTTGTGTGCTACAGACAGGGTTATGGTAGAATGTATTAATAGACACAGTTATCCAAACTTTCTTGTGTAGACATTCTTTGTTGTTGGACTTAAAATTATTTTCACCAAAAAGGCGAAGTGTATTTTTCCAGTCCTTGCCTTTGAAATTGACCACATAACTTTCTTTGTCTAATGAAAGATTGGTGGGTGTGAAATGAAAAAAGCATTGGAAAGCACTTGCATGATTGGGCTTTCACTGTTGTATCTCTGCCAATACCATAAGGATATTTTTAGGCTACTCTGATGTTTCAGGAGAAGGATGAGGAAGCCTTGGAGGGAGGTAAGGGCCCAGGGACACATGTAAGAACCCAGTCAGGATGAACAGGCTCCCAAGCCTTGCCCCAATTAGATTAGCTGCTCCAGAGGTAACATGAAGACTTAAAAAGCTTATTTCTGTATTCTGTTGAGATTTTTGTGGTTGGTTGTTACATAGCATTATTGTGGACTTAGCTTACTGATACATACCTATAAACATAAAGTGGAACTTTGTTCCAAGGGCTCTCTTCTCATTTTCAGTGGTGAAAGACACTTGGTGTATATAACAAAAGCCCTGAGTGTCAGTATTATTATGCTCTGGTTTTTCAAAATGTTAGTTCTAGGCAAGTGCAGAAATCTGTTTTATACAGCTTATTTCTAGAATAAATATTAATGTACAATATTTCTCATTTGTTTATTATTTGTCCATGGGAATTAAAATCAAGATCTACTCTTTGGATAACATCCCATCTTACCTTATGAAAAAACAGAAAGAAATCAAATTTAACTTTTTCTGTACATACCAAATAATTTTCATTGTGGTTATCAAATCACAAAGGTAGTATTATATTCTTTAAACAAATGCACTCACTTATAATTGGAATTATTTTACAATTTCTTTTCCTTTAATTTTGTAGACAGTAAATATATAATACTATATTGCATACTTTATTTCCCATTAGTCCTCATGGCAATTAAGAACAACTGGTGCATTTCTGTTGAAAGTTCCCAAATTGTCACTCTGGGAAGCTGAAGGTCAAGTTATTTCCCAAAAATAATAAAAACATTTCCCCCTTATTTTGTGTCAAGAGAATAATTATGTAGTGACCATCTTTAAAAATAAAGGATAGTTTATAGTTTGATTACATGGTAGAAGGATCCTGATACTTACTGTCACCTACTGTAGTTGATATATTTTGTTTTACGAATATATGTATAGCTGTTGGCCATTGTTCCTTATATGTCCTAATTAACATAAGGTTATTTTTTGACAAAAATAGTTAATTATTTATTTTCTGGTGGAAGATATGATAAAAATCATAACTGGAAACTTTTCAAAAGGAGCATACTATGGTGAATAAATTACATTGGAAAAAGATTTGCTATTTATGTTCTTCAAGGGCCCATCTTGAAAAATATGATAGAGTAGAAAGACTACATTGCTCTTCACCTGTCCTCATTCATCTTCCTGAATATTTCCTTCTTAGAATATCATGGCAATTCTGATTATTTCTCTCCCAGGTATCTGGAGAGATCATATACCTTGAGTCCAGTTTAGACATGTCTGTATGGGTCCATAATGCCAGAAACTCCATTTGTCTCTTTCCTGCTCTACTTAAGCAACCAAATGCCATATTCTACTGGGTACCGTTTTTGTTTGTTTGTTTGTTTGTTTGTTTTTGTTGTTTTTGGTTCTACTCTTATTGTATTTATGTCTGGGAAGTGATAAGGGTGGCATCACTAGATTAATTTCTCACCCTAGCTCAAGTAAAGTGTTTCAGTCCTAATAAAGATTAAATTTGTAAGGTACAAAACTGTAGTTACAATGTGAAAGGGATTATTTGGACAATAAGAATTAAATAAACTACTTAGTGAGAAATATACTTCTGTATAAGTGGGTCATTTGGTGCCACTTACTATACTTCCTTTGTCCAGAGCTCAACTTTCAAGAACGGATTTTCTGTAACATTGACTTTGGACCCTTGGCTACATTCTCCCTCACAGAAGTCCAAGAAATGACATTTTAATAACATTTTCTATGACAGAAACAACATTAGCAGCAGCAATAACAATAAACAACCCCCCAAATAGCAGCAGCAATGATAAACTATTGAAACTTGGTTAAAAGTTCCGTATGACAGGTGAAACTAATGAAAAGGGAATTCAATAAAAATAAACGCCTTAGCACCCTTTATATAAGCAGGAAAATAAAATACTGTATATTCTAAAGAGAAGAGTATTAAAAGCAATCCAAGAAGAAGAGTAAGATATTGACAATTAGTCCATATATCTAGTTTATCAATCATCTCTGTCAGTAGTTCAATTAGATAAGTATATTTTACAAATACGTAATGCATTAAGATTTTAGAATTTTGACTGGAGCAGCTCTGCCTCACCAAAGGGATCACTCTAATATAATCACAATTTGCCTCACCTGGATTTCAGCATATCTAACTGAATTAACAGACTAAAGCTCTAGAGCTGATTTATAAACATTTTGTTGGGACATATAAAAACTCAATTTTACCATAAAATCTTTGGATAAAATTTCAATTCCAAGACAATTAAGTATAAGTGCTTTGGATTGAATGTTTCAGTTTGAATATATTCAAGGGAAATTATTGCAAAGAAATGTAACTTTAAATTACTCAATGACACTAAATAGATACAACTGGAGGTGGTTTTTTAGTTGGAATATAAGTGAGTATAGCTATAGAGCAAAGGAATAGTTTTATTTTGTCAGTGAGATCTTGATTTTAGAATCAATAATTATAAATCTAAGATTGTATAAAGTGTCAATATGAAAAATCAATTTCAAGCCTGATCTCTGTAGTAATAAGAGTTTTGAATTCCCATCATGCAATTACCCAAGTTCCATATTAAGT
The DNA here is from genome assembly GCF_027475565.1 of Acinonyx jubatus. NCBI lineage: Eukaryota > Metazoa > Chordata > Mammalia > Carnivora > Felidae > Acinonyx > Acinonyx jubatus. Next base: position 97,440,562 of record NC_069385.1, read on the forward strand.
TAATGTGAGTAAAATAAAGGATAAGTGAAATTATAAGCAGCTGGTTAAATCTTTACAGGTTTAAGTACCACACTAATCTGATGAAATAGGCAATTACTTTTTCACATGTGAAGAAGACATATAATATACTTTTTCCACAAAACCTGATGGAACTTCTTTGTGGAATCAGGAAGAGTGTGTTGGTGGAAAGGAATTGCCTATCTGGATTGGATATTTTGACTGTGCCATATGTTCAAGGTAATTATTTAACCACACACAGTATTCTTGAACCTTAACGATCTAATTGTCAAAACTGTATTTTTGTCAGGTTTAGCCTAAGAAAGGTCAAATAATTTAATTAACATAGTTAATATATTAAATATCTTATATTTATTAACTATATGTGTAGCTTATATTTAGGAGTATTTGTCTTATGGTATGAGGCTGTAAGCTTCCTGAAGGCAAGAATTCTTTTTAGGTGTGTGTAGTCTTATTGCTGTTATTTCTAGCAGTCATCCAAGTGCCAATATAGTATAGACTGCTTAAATATAAAAGAGGAGATGAAAGAAAGAATTAAACAATACCATTTAGGTTTTATCGCTTATTAGGGAAAGGGCAGATATGTTATTGGAATTATTTCTTGAGTTTACTATTTAGCATTTAGATTTTTTTCTATAAATCTAGAACTACTCATCTCTGAGTCTTTGATTTCTTTATATCATTTATGATGTTCCTTAACACCAGACTCACAGAACCCTAGGTCTTTGTCTCCAAAGCATTTGATTATTGATGACTTCAGATAATACATTTTCTCATACGCTATCACTTCACTAAAAGCCGTTTGATTCCTATCTTGGAATATTAATGAGATGAGACTTTCCCTGCCTTCTACCCTATTTTAGTCAGATAACGAATACCAAGTTTGTTAAATTTTTCTAAAGGTTCTTTCCCACAACCCATTCTCTATGTTGTTCAAACCTTAATTTATAAGAAATATAAGGACTGTATCTTAGTCAAAAAAGGACTTTTCTAGATTTAAAAAAAAAATCCTAGGATCAAAGTTACAGATAATCATTTCTGGGAACTTAACCGTAACAATCAACAGGAGCAGGTATGGTGACATCAAGCCTCAGACCCCTTGCCTCAGGTGAGGCAGCTTGGAGACATTTTCCCCACTCAAGGGTGCTCCTGTGGGATCAGACCAAAGAGGCTCTTAGATTTTGCCTGAGACTTCACTCTAGCTTGATGTATGAGTTTCCTATTGCAGCTGAAACAAATCACCACAAACTCTGTGGCTTAAAAGTACACACACTGAAAATTCAGAAGTCCAAAACTGGTTCCTTTGGGCTAATAAAGTGTTGACAGTGCTGAGTCCTTTTGAAGGCTCTAAGGAGAATTATTTCTTTGTCTTTTCTAGAGTGTAAAAACTGTCTTCATTTCTTAGCTTATAGGCCCTACCATCATCTTCGATGTGCGTGAGGTAGCATTTTCAAATCTCAGTTTCTGACACTCCTACCTCCCTCTTTCACTTTCAAGGGTGATTATATTGGGGCTACCTGGATAATTCAGGATAATCTATCTCAAGATCTCTAATCACAGAAGTAAGGTTCCTTCTGCCATGAAGATAACAGATTCATAGGTTCCAGAGATTATAATGTGACATGTTTGGGGGATGCTTTTTGGTGTGTAGGGGGGCATTATTCTGCCTATCACATTTAGCATCCTCCATCGTGCCCCACCCCCCGATATAATAGTTTTCCCTAGCAGCATTTTCTCAATAAATCACTTACACAGGAATCCTTGTCTAAGGATCTATTTCTGGGAAACATGACCAGATACAGGGCATTTAATCATTAAAAAAATGACAAATATCTATTGAAACTGAGGTCTGTAATTGATTCAGGAAAGCTTCTCGTTTACATGTTTACCTTTTTTTTTTCTACCCCTGGTTTCATTGAAATGGTTGGGGCCAACATTTTAAGTAAAGAATCAAAACACAATTGGGTTGGAAAACAGGAAATAGAGCTACCAGTGGACCAGAAAGTTTAAACAAACCCTGGAAGCTAAAAAACAGGTGGGATGGAATTAATGGAGAAAACAGAGCAAAAGAATCCAAGCCAAGATTCCAATAGTGAGAGCAATCAATCCTAATGGAGCCCAGGAGAAACTCTAAGATCAGTGACAATACAAAGCCTAGGAGATGGTTTGGGGAATCATCAGGGAAATTAATTAATTAAATAAATGCTTTAGTAATGGCTGGGCCTGGAGAGCTCTCTCTCTCCCTCCTCCTCTGTTATAGATGCAGATGATATGACTGACAGCAATAGCCATCTCTTCCAGGCTAGAGCCTACCACCTGTCTGGGGAGGTATTCTAGAACAAGTTTGGGCCTGTGAGAGAAGTAGAGAAGGATCTGAAATAACTGCAGACCTTTACATCGGGCACTGAGAAAATATTAAAAGAGAGAGAAGAAGAAAAAAGAAAATTTCATCTGGTAGTGAAATACAGTAAATGACTTTATCCCCAGAGTGAAAGTCTCTTTAATTTGATAATTAAGGGAAACTAGCCCACCTGTTCTATTTCCAAGCCCCCTGCAATGGTATTCATCTGTTGACATGACACCACTCTCTCATGGAAACCAATAGCTAGCTCTCTCATTCAAAGGCATAGCTCTTGAGAAAATAGACACAGCCAGTGAGAAAACCTATTAATCAACCTTGTTTTTCTTGTGTAAATTTGAATTAGGAAATAAGATCAACACATATTTGGTACACACACACACACACACACACACAACATAAATAGAAAGAAGAAAACCTATCCATTAACTCCAGAGGAATCAAAAGTGATATATGGAAAAAAGGAAATTTAAAAATTTCTAACAAGTATATTCTCAGATCGCTCAAGTTTGGTACTACTGACATCTTGAACCAGATAATTCTCCACAGGGGCTTTGCTGTGAATTTTAGGATACTTAGCAACATCCCTGGCCTACCCCCACTAGCAACTGGTAGCAATTGGCATAACTGTGACAAGCAACAATATCTCCAGATGTTGCCAAATGTCCGCTGGAAGGCTAACTAATTCCCTTGAGAGACACTAGGTGTAATTAGACAGAGTTGAGAGACTATTATATAAGTAAAGAAGAAATTGTTACTACAGAAAGAACAGTTAGAAAGCAAAAGAAATGATAATAAACAAATATTTTTCCCAAAATTGAAAGAAAAAAAATTGAATGGGCAAAACAATAAAATAGCTCGATAAAAAAACAAACTAGTGGTTTATAATGTAAAAACAAGGAACTCATAATGCAGAGCTAAAGATAAATATGAAAACAACACAAGAGAAAATAGGACAGACATGGAAGGTAGATCTAGAAGATATTTAAAAGCATGTTCAGAAGCAGAGGGAAAGAATGAAAAGATAGAAGAAACTAATCAAATAAATATTAAACGGAAATTTCCCCAAGCTGCATCAAGACAGCTCTTTAAACGGGAGCTGTACTGTAACAGCCAAAAGGAATAAACTAAGAAAGGCCTACATATGACTGCCTCCTGGTAAAAGATCAAAATACCAGTGAAAAGGGAAAAAAATTCCAAAATATTTTGAATAGGTTAAAAACAAGAAATAGATTACATGCAAATGAGTTAAAGATATTTCAATGACTCCAAAATAACATTGGATACTAGGTAACAATAGAGTAATACCTTCCATTTCTTTCAAAACATATTTTCAACTTAGATTTCTATATAGAGCCACATTATAAAGAAAGTAGAAGCATAAAAGAAATTTAAAAATTGGTAACAACTTAGAATATTTGCTGCTCATGTATCCCTTGTGAAGATAAAATCACTCAAGAAAATGAAAAAGAGAACTATGAAAACCAGATATCTTTATATTAGAGTGAGAGCTGATTAGGACCATGAAAACAAAAAGCTGAAAACCTTAGTAGACAATATACTGAAGTATGATGGTTGACACATTCTCATTTGGATTTTAGGAACTTAGTAATGTAGGAATGTATATTCTTCTCTAGGGGCTTAATCTCATTTCTTAATTCTGCATTAAGTTACATTTGTATCATCACATCACAATAAAAGTTGTTTTTACTCTCTATGTATTAAAATGAACCATTTATCAAATCAAACAAAAGTATAATTGAGTTGTTGGCCAGAATGCCAAAGCGATAAAATATAGGTATAACTGTTTAGTTACCTATTGCTGACTTCACACCTAGCAGCTTAAGACAGCAATAATCATGTTATTATCTCCAATGATTTTGGAGACTGACTTGGCTCAACTACTCTATGACTATAGTCAGATGGTGGCTGGGACTAATTTATCTCTAAGGCTTCCTCACATGTCTGGTAGTTGATCCTGTCTGCCAGCTAGGACCTCAGCTGGCCCTGTTGGTTGGAACACCTACACACCTCCTCTTCTTGCAATCTGGATTTTTTCTGAGCATGTTGGCTGTATCCAAGCATGAACACACCAAAAGAACAATGAATAAGCCGTGTTGTCTTTTATGACCTACCCTTCGAAGTCAAGTAGCATTTATTCTGATGTGTGAGATTCAAGGGGAGAGAACAAGGATCCCACATCATGATAGGAGAGTCAACATCACATTGTAAGATGAGGGGTTGGAGATCTTATCCTAGAAAACACGATCTGCCATGATCCCGCATGCCCTTGGGAAGTAAATAGAAGAGGGTAATGGAGTGCAGTTTTGGTATTCCTCAGCACTTAGTGGCTAAGAAATGGTTACATTTCACATTAAAATAGAAGAGTATGTTATTTAGAATCATAACTGCAGCAGGGTGATGTAAACAGCAGGATTTGCCAGTTCTGGGGGGAGCATCTGGGAGTAGGGAATGAGAAATAAGGTTTGAAAAAAACCTGCCAGTACTAAAGTATTATTTATTTACTAATTAAAAATATAATTTTAAAGTTAAATGCATTTTTAATTTAGATATACAAGAGAATATAAATTATGTAAACTTTTATTAATTTAACAGTTATAAAATGAAATGAAAATTGAGATAAGGTAGTATTCACCAATTATGGCCATTTATTTAATCTATAACAAGAAATATTCACTGGGGGCACCTGCATGGCTCAGTTGTTTCATCCTCTGACTTCAGCTCAGGTCATGATCTCGCAGTTCGTGGGTTTGAGCCCCACATTGGGGTCTGTTCTGATCGCTCAGAGCCTGGAGCCTGCTTCAGATTCTATGTCTCCCTCTCTTTCTGTCCCTGCCCCACTCACACTCTGTCTCTGTCTCTCTCAAAAATAAATAAACATTAAAAAAATTAAAAAATAAAGAAATATTTATTGGGCACAAACTGCTTCTCATGTGCTAAGATCAGGAGATTTTAGGTATTGGCAGAGAGAGCTGAAAAGAAAGTTAACATTTATTTGCCTGATTTCTTAATTTTTATAATGGGAACCTACATCTAAGTGAAGATGCTTGCTTTGTCCAGGAGCTACAATTATTTTAGGCAGAGTTCTAAAAGTGTCCACTCAAACTTCTTTTCTGCAGATTATTTAATCAAATCCTAATCCAGGCACTATTGTTAAGGGACTTTGCAGATGAAGAATCAAGGTTGCTAGTAAAGTCACTTTAAAGTAGAGAGATCATCCTGACCTTCTTGGTGGGCCCAATCTAATTACATAAACACTTAAAAAGCAGACATGGAAGTCAGAATAGCCAGACAGAGGGATGCAGCAGAAAGGGATACCTGGAGAGATGAGGCAGGAGGGGAGGTAAAGTGTGAGAAGGCTGTATCAAATGTTGCTGGCTTTGAAGATGAAGGAAGCTGGGCATGAGGTAGAGAATAATGGCAGCCTCCAGAGGCTGAGAATAGTCATCAACTGACAGCCAGCAATGAAATCAGTCCTACAACTGCAAGGAACAGCTCGGGAAACTCAGAAACCAGTTGAGTCAATTGAGATTTCTGACTGACAGAAACAATAAGATAATAAATGTGTGTTGTTTCAAGCTGTTAACTTTGTGGCAATTTGTCATGGTAATGATAGAAAGGGAATACAAAAACTAAAACTGGAACCAAGTTCTGACACCTCATTTTGTTCTCCATGAAATGGACAAAAGTTAGAACAGTCTTGTCACTCAAATTGTTTACTCAATTAGTTTGCTGGAAAGAAACCACCTGTACATCTGACAATAAAATGTCAAATAAGATGTTTGAAACTAACAATCCTTTACATGCCAGACTTTAAGTTCCTTAAAGCCAGCCTTGCACAATTTATACTAGATGACCATTCACAACCCCTTTCTGCTTTGTTTTTACTTTTCCCACTCTGGTTTCTACACTTCTGCATACTGATGTCCTCTAGTCCCCTGATGTTGACATACTTCTAAAGAACACGAAACTCTGCTTCCAGCCCAATTCTTGACTCCATAAACTTTTCTTCTTTCAGTACCCCGCAACTTTTGGCAAACAGTTGCTCTTTCTGCCTGTCCTCTGGGATCCAATAAACTACCCCACTCCCTGCCCAAGTGTGAATATTTTGGTCAATGCACCAAGTTTGATTAAAGATTCACTTTTATAATTATGACCAATATTCTTAAAAACAGAAAAGACTAGATTATGGAATGAGATTTTAGGCCAATAGAATACTTCTCAGATAGGTTATGTTTTCCTCTGAGCAACTAGCATTTTTTTAAAGTAGGTCACTCTATATAGATCACAGACACTGCAGTATATGCTTCAGGGCATTTTATTTTCGCAGACATGTGGGCATGTCTCCATGTAAGTACTGTGATTGTGTGTATAAATGTGTAGCAATGAACATATAATGTGATTTCAAGACATCAGTCTTCTAAATTTAAAAATGTAAAACTAATTTATTTGACTTAAGCCAAAATCTATAAATTATTGAAATTTTCACGATGATGCTGGGTATATAGAAATAGGAAGTAGTTATGGACTTCATTAAAAACTAGAGTAAATACCATTAATAAATCATTTAAAAAGCCAACAAACTGAACATTAAAATAAATGCATGGGACTCCACTGTGTTTGAAAAGATCACTGCATCTCCCAGTTTTTAGAAATAACTTTATCTTTCCCTTTTTTGTCTCATGAACTTCCCTTTGTTAAATATCCTACTCTAGTCCCTATGTATATTATATTAATGATATAAATGTATTATTAATAATACATGCACAGGAAAGAAGGCTATGTGGAAAGCAGTTTTCAAAAGCAAAAGCGTATGGTAACAAAACCTGCGCAGAGTTATTTTACTCTTTCTTGTCCCATCTCTTATCTTTTCCCCTCTTCCACCTTCTATTACAGAGTTCCTTTGAGATCGCTCAACGATAAAGGAATGCCTAGTACTTCCTCCTATACTTGGTGAGTTCACAGTTATTCATATGTTGCACCTGTATTAATTTCACATAAGTTAATCATTTTGAAGGGTAAGAAAAATGTAATTGTTTTCTCACTATTAGAGACATTTTCCTTGGTTTTGATGCTTCTGTGAATGGAAGCAGACTTCTTCCTTTGACCTCTTCTCTCAAGGAACAAAATAAGATATGCAAAAAATTAAAAATTATTTCCTTCCTTCATAATATTATATGCAAGTAAAGAGTTAAGAGTTTGTAGAATTTATGTTAACACATTTGGACTCAGTCTCAATCAGTAGCAGGAGATTCTAAAATATTATGGTATAATTCTTAAGATTATTGTGTATTTGTCTCCCTCACCTCCAGTAAGTCACATGGTTGGGGCTGAATGAAATAGCTCATTTTTCCATGTGAAGAAACACCGATCAAATATTTTCTGGTACTAAAAAAAAGCTAAACTTTAAGCTGATTTGTTATCCATACATATACTCTAAGATTTCATCTTTCACTGACATTCAATCTGGCTAGTTTTATAGATAACTGATACCTTTTGAAGGAATAAAGATGACTCATTATTTGCAATTTATGTCAGCATTTTATTCACCTGAAAAGTATTTTTAAAAAAATAACCTCTTTGAGTTAATAAAATGTGATCTTAGGTATATTGCAAATAATTAACATATTCATTGATAAATTCATATAGAAGCGTGACACTGTGTTAAGGGATGAGTCTGATTTTTAAATGTGAAAGTGTATTGTGAATTAAAAATTATTTTTATCAACTCAATGAAGTCTTTTTCAGTAACTTTAGCAGTAAAAAACTTAACACCCATCAAGAATAGATTTTATTTTAGAATAACAGACTAAGAGAATTGAAATCCAAACTTGAAAAAAAAATGGCTGTCATTTCATAATGTTCCTTTGGGTAAAAAATTAAAAGATGAGAATAATTTTCTTTTGTGATTAGTGAACTATCCCTGGAGATATTTAATACAGATTCTCAAGGCTGATACTACAGAAGGCAACAACCAAGTATTGTTCTGGACTTATGACTTTTGTTGCCTTAATTAATTTAAAGCAACATTTTTAGTTTTTACATTATAGTTATTTTTAGACAAGTCAAACTACAAAACTTTTTTCCTCCTCTAAAAATGTATATGGAATAGAATTTACCTCTCAATTTAGAACATATGTTTTTAATATAAACAAATGACATAGTCCTACATGGGTAAATAATTTATTTAGAATTCATTTCCTTTACTTTAGATGCAAACAGACCTCCGAATTACATAGGCATAATTATAGCTCTTCCCCTTGATTTCTTTCTCCACATGCACATTTAACAGCAGAGATGTCGTAACATAGCATTTCCAGAGCATTATTGTACAGAAAACCACTTCCATAGGACATTAATATGTGTTCCAGAGGGGGAGGGGGAAAGATTTGATGTATATATTTGGGAAATACTGAGTTAAGGAAATTTAAATAGGTTTATTTACTATAGAAATTATCAGAACCTTTTAATAGACTGATGTACATTTTGGATTTCTAGTAAGGAAACATAGTATATAAATTATGAAAGAATATTTGGCAATGGAACTCTTTTACCACAAAGATTTTGAAGGTAGTAGTTTTTAAAAAGGACTTTTGTGAAACACTGATGTAAGGAATAAGGAGTATATGACTAATTTATTCATTCAAAAATAATTCTTAAATAATCTCTTATGAATTTAGATAAGACACAGTTTCTTAATCATTTAGAGTTCACTGACTGAGATAAATACAAACACTTAAACTCACTGTGATAAAAAAAAATACTTAAAAATCTAATGAAACTTACACAAGAAGGAGAGAGACACTAGAAGAAAAAATACCTGAGTCTGGCTGAGGAAGAGGAGAAATTTCACCAAATAGTCAGTGCCTCTGCTGACTCTCAAAGCATCTGTCAGAAAAAAAAAAGAGATGTTTCATGTAGATAAATTAAAAGGATTTTTGCAACGTTCAGAACTACTAAGAGTCTAATACCCTAGTTACACAGTTCATGTATTAGAAAGTATCCAACCTTCTAAATTCATTTCCCTCTGTTTAGAAATTC